>NC_079555.1:21375995-21403495 GCF_015846415.1 Triplophysa dalaica
TATCTTATTTTTGATCTTAATCTGTATTTCTGCATGTTTATATTTAATCTTGTGCTTTGGCAATGTAAATTTTCTTTTATCATGCCAATAAAGCTCCTTTGAATCTTGAATCTTGAAAGAGAGACAGAGAGAGACAAAGAGAGACAGAGAGAGAGACAGAAAGAGAGACAGAGAGAGAGACAGAGAGAGAGAGAGAGAGAGAGAGAGAGTTGAGATGTATATATATATAGATTTTTACTTATAGACTTTTAATTTTATTCTATCTTATTTTTGATCTTAATCTGTATTTCTGCATGTTTATATTTAATCTTGTGCTTTGGCAATGTAAATTTTCTTTTATCATGCCAATAAAGCTCCTTTGAATCTTGAATCTTGAATCTTGAGAGAGAAAGAGAGACAGAGAGAGAGACAGAGAGAGACAAAGAGAGACAGAGAGAGAGAGAGAGAAAGAGAGACAGAGAGAGAGAGAGACAAAGAGAGACAAAGAGAGACAGAGAGAGAGACAGAGAGAGAGTGAGAGAGACAGAGAAAGAGAGACAGAAAGAGACAAAGAGAGACAGAGAGAGAGAGAGAGAGAGAGAGAAAGAGAGACAGAGAGAGAGACAGAGAGAGAGAGCGACAAAGAGAGACAAAGAGAGACAGAGAGAGAGAGAGACAGAGAAAGAGAGACAGAGAGAGACAAAGAGAGACAGAGAGAGAGAGACAGAGAAAGAGAGACAGAGAGAGAGAGACAGAGAGAGACAAAGAGAGACAGAGAGAGAGACAGAGAGAGAGAGAGACAGAGAAAGAGAGACAGAGAGAGACAAAGAGAGACAGAGAGAGAGAGAGAGAGAGAGACAGAGAGAGAGACAGAGAGAGAGAGAGACAGAGAAAGAGAGACAGAGAGAGACAAAGAGAGACAGAGAGAGAGAAAGAGAGACAGAGAGAGAGACATTATTAATTAATTACCGCTTTGTAATCACTGACGAAGACAACTGAGAACACAACTTATTCTCATCATGTTTTCTGATGTAAAGTAAAGGATTCCACTGCAAGAAGCTTGTGATGTGTCCTGTATAACAGTAAAACAGTATAATTAGGACGCTGAGGAACGTCTCGTGTGAGGGAGTACTAGGCGGCAGGAATGAAGGACTGCATATAAAGTGTTTTTCTGGAGCTGGGCCTCTCGGGGGATTCGCCACAGCGCTGCGTGTGGAGGTCCAGAGACCACTGTGTGTGTTTTAGGGGTGTGATTCCTCTAGAACGCTCGCTAAAAGCAAATGAAGGGCCTCTTGTGCAAACAAAAACAGGAGCACTTGGGCTCACAAACAGACGTCTGATGACTGTCTCACGTCACATGTCTCAAATTAAACCCATTCAAAGCCGCTCACCACTGAATTTAGCTTTTAAAAGACACGAGAGTGTCTTGAGAAGTGCATTGATGGATGGAGGTCATATCTACATGTCTAAACACTGCTCCCTGGATAAACTCCAGAAGAACAAAGAGCGGGGTGCATTTAGCGTGGAGGAATGTGGGATGACCTGTAGCGTGTATTTACCTGCGCTGTGCTGTTCACAGGGTTGAGAATTGCCAGCTTGTTTTTATTTGGAATCTGTCGCACGAATGATCATGCATAAAAACATTCTGCGATTTCATCAGAAATGGATTTCAGCATGTTGTGACTTTTACTGACACCTGAGGGGTATAATCACATGATTCCCATCGCTCATGAGAACTCCCCCAATGTTCTTTTCATATTATCCTACAGAAATCTGAATTTGCATTTATGAACAGAAACCTCATTGCTCAACAGGAGGACTCAAGTGATTCATTGCTCGCATTTAGCTCCAGAATGTTTTGCTCCTATCTGTTCTTCACCCGACATCTCTGGGCTTGTTTGGGTGTTCAGAGTGTTGATTTTGAGGAAAAAATGATGATGAATGTCTTTCTCAGGGTGGTTTTGTGTAAATGTTAAGCGGTGAGAAATGAGTTTTGTGTGTGTGTGTGTGTGTGTGTGTGGGTGTGTGCGTCTGGAGTGTTTGGTCAAACTCCATTAACCAATGCTTGGTCTGCAGGTTCAACGACAACACCATGAATCACAGCCCATGAGCCCGGGGATGTGTGCGCGTGTGTGTGTGATGAAATATCCCCTCGGTCTCCTGCTGGCTGCTGTAATTACAGTTCATTCATACCTCCTTTACACACCATAGCTCACTATTTCACCAATTCTTTCACTTCCATTCAATTGCAAACTAAAACTTAAGGTGTGTGCTAGAGGGGGGGCACATCAGCTGGCTAGTTGTGCAGAAACAACTAGTTGGTTAGTGACTATCTATTATCTGTAGATAAGTTATATGTTTAGAAGCTTTTAAAGCTTTTTTTCACAAGGGTTTGAACATGCCTTAGAATCAGAGTAAAATTCGCTTTTTTCTCCAAGTGTGAGCAAACTCTGAAGGGATTTGTTGTGTTTTTTTTGAGCACTTGGTACATACATCACTTCAGCGCCCGGGAACAAATGGCTTACGGTGCCTTGCTCAAGGGCACCTCAGTCATTACCCACAGGCCCTGAGAATTGAACCTGCAACCTTCTGGTCATGAGTCCAATGCTCTAACCATTAGACCACGACATGAGTCAATCTCTATATTACAGTAACAAAGCATATAGCGAAACACCAATATTACCTATTAAAATGCATTTTGTTGTTCTCTCTGCCTATTGATCTGTGTGTAAACACTTCACATTTTGGTATCGGTACAGAACGCTTTGAACCTCAACAGTGGTGGTACAAAAAAATGATCAGGTTCTAGGTTCTGTACCCAGTGGAAACCCGCCCGAAAAGTGAGCTGTACCGCGCCAAACTCTGCCCTACTATGCAGTGGGAATGCCCCATATGTGAATGTCCCACTTCAGGTCCTATGAGATGGTGAATGGCTGAATGACTCTACTGCGGCCACAGTGCTGTTCATGATGGGGAGTGCAGGGGGCTTCTCCTGAAGTCCGCCGTCATCTCCACTGTTTTTAGCGTATTCAGCTCAAGGTTGTTTAGACTACACCAAATAGCAAGATGCTCAACCGCTTGTCTAAAACTAGACTCGTCTCCATTCCTGGATGAGGAGATGACTGTGATGTCATCTGCAAATTTCAGGAGTTTGACAGAGTGATTTTAAGAGGTGTAGTCATTGGTGTAGAGGGAGAAGAGCAGTGGGGAGAGCACACATCCCTGAGGAGCTCCAGTGCTATGGCTAGCTGTGCATTAAAGGGTTTTAATGCATGACATGTAGGCAACGAACCTTGAGTTACTTACCTTTAAATGCTTCGACTGTAAAAGTTTTAAAGTCATCATTCGGGTGAATATACAGGAAACAAGAGAACATATTGATGTGTGTGTTTTAATCTGCACATAAGTTCACCGTAGTAAATGATGGTTTGTTGGTGTACTGATTTTCATTCGAATAACCACAGTTTTACTACAAATACCATGGTTTAACTATTCTAGTGCAGAAGAATCAGTTGTGATATGGTTTAAATATAAGTTACATAGTACGGTTAGTCTAGTTAAACCACGGTTAAACCAGAATGAAGTTTACAGAATGTCCTGCAATCCAAACTTTCATCAAATGTAATGGTAAATTCTTGAATAGACCCATTTAGACGCTCCAGTGAAATTCTAGAGAACATCTCTATGAGTGTATCGCTGTGTGTAGTCAGAGCCAGTGGACCAGATGTTGGGCGCTCGGCTTACAAATGACTTTGGAAGTTTTCCCAATCAGATGTGGAATGGCTTCTCCTCCATCGAGATTTCAAAACAAGAGTCTAAAAATACCATGTGTGCACGCTCTCTCATCTGTGAAGCTTCAGTCATGCAGTTTTGGGTTTCAGCTCACAGGTTCTGTATCCAGAGGGACTGTCTCAGCATGTATGGCAGGATTCTGCATTCAACTTGAAAAAAGTCCAAAAGCTTAAAATCTGTTTGTAATGCAACATGACCTAACATGAACTAACTATGACCCAAACTTCTACAGCATTTATTCATCTTCCTTCATGTTAACTTAATACATGATTAAAGTCACATGCTGGCGCTGTTAATATAAACCAGCACCAACAACTGTACTGGCGTTAACAAGGATTACCACTTATTATTATTATTATGGGGGTGAAATGGTAACAGGGCTAACGCTGTTTACTCCAAACTCAACTGACTTTTTTTGTATTTTGTGTCTTTATTTTAGATACGGTCATGTAATGACTAGAATAAAGAAGGGGGCGAGATTAAGGAAACTGGACCTGAACTCAGGTCACCCACACAAAAACACTACACAACATGGCAAAGCATGTGCATGATATAATGACATAAATCTGATGATAAACGACATCCAAGAGCTATAACGCTGAGATGAAATGTATAAGAGCAACAGCACTCATTGTATGGTTTGTGCCACAGCTGCTCTAAACTAACCACAATCATTTTCTCTGTTATGGTTAATCCAGCAGTATGTTTAAGTACTTCACAGTAGTATTTCTGATGCTAAAATATTATTATCATTGTTATCTATACATTTTTCTATTTACCATTCATTCAGTTGCCTAACAGTTCATTAGTCAGTAGTAGAAAAAGAGGAACGTGGTTGCACCCAAAAATGAAAATTCTGTCATTGTTTACTCACCCTCTTGTAATTTCAAATCTGGATAACTTTCTTTCTTCCGCAGAACACAAAATATGATATTTTGATGTTAATTAAGTAATTAAGTCAATGGGGGCCAGTAAACAAAGTTCTTCAAAATATCTTCTTTTGCAGAAGAAAGAAAGTCAAACAAGTTTGAAATGACAAGAGGGTGAGTAAATGATGACAGAATTTTTATTTTTGGGTTCAATATCACTTTAAGAGCTCTTATATGTTTAAGGGAAGAATAATCTGGATTAGATCATAATGGCTCTAGTAAACCCTGATCACTTTCCATTCAGTCTGTAACAACACATTGAGTAAAAAAAGTGCTTCAGTGCAGTAATATTTTATTTCAACTATACATGCCGTGTTAAAAAAAAGTCAACAAAAATATTCTTAAACAATGACTGTAATTATTTACACTTTCACAGTACAGCTTTACAATATCTACACATTAAAATATTCTGTAAAAAAAAGAAAACGCTGTTGTCCAACTGTCAATGTTTGCACAGTATCGAAACTCAATGGTAGACCGGCCTGCTTTCTTTACACACAGAATATCAATTGAACGTGAAGGCTTGAACTCACATGGCAGGTTCATATTGCAATTTACATGGCAGCTCAACACAGGACAACTTGAACCAGAGACAAGATCAACTTCCTTCTTTATTTAATCTGATGTTTGATGAAGGTGATGAAGCATCAGCATCAGTCCGCTCAACCGCTTCAATACAGACCATGTAAACAAACGGGCAAGCTTCATCTCAATATACCAAAGTCCTCAATCCTTAATGAAAAACAAACTGGGAGTCACTAATCATAGATGATCTTCGTGATTTCGACTGCTGTGAAATGTGGAGGAATAATGCAGGCTGAAAATCAGCTGCTGTAAATTTTAGGAGCATAATACATTCATTACATGGCATCTCATTATCACAAATTAGCACCTTCCAGATACGCATAAGTAGCGATATATTATTAGAACCTTTGTTTGATTTATTTCCCTCTCTAAAGATGCCCAGTTCGCTGAAATAACACCAATGTACAGCTGTGAAATGTTCCCTCCACCCAAACATACAGATGAGTGGCTTTTGAAATGACAGAATATTTTTAACCTTTGGTCCCCCTGATATTCAATATTTGGTTGCATTCTTCGCTCAAAGATCTTTTGTGATTAAACGTCCAAAACCAAGCCAGCCGCTCATGACTTTAATAAGGCACACAAATACACTGATCTTGGTAAAATTGCCCTGTAAAGACACAACTATTTAAGTGTGAGTTTGTTCAAGAACGCTCACTAGCACGACTCTGCAGGACACACTGGTAGGTACTGCAGCGATTGTATGATTACTGTTTATGTTTTGGATCAAACTGAGGCTTTAATTCATGAAAACAAGCTCAACACCTGGACAAATGCTAAATTCAATAGAAACGAGGGTGGAGTGTTGAGAATAAAGAATGTTTTTTTGTTTAAGCCTCAATAATAACTGGTTATTGTCTTTCATTGATTAGACAGAACTTCATGGGGGCAACAGGCACGACTGTCATATTAAGAAAGCAGAGAGGTCGATCAATAATCTGTTTCATGTCAGAGCTGAACGACGACCTCATGACACTAGAGGATTTGGTGCGTTTTTCTGCATCTAACAGTGACCAAAGGGAACCTTGTACATTTGACCGACGTGATCCTGTGCTGAGGCCACGGGTTTAAAAGCTTGAGACCGCTTGACCTGCCAAACGGCTGCATGGATCTGGAGTCTGTCAAACATCTCGCCATTTCGTCTACACTTAGCAGCACAAATGTGAAGGACACTTTGCCCCTTGTGAGTTTTGAATTCCGTTGCCCAGGTGTAGTAGCCCTGGACATTTCTTTTGCACGCAGAAATTATAAATTAACATCAAATGTTAATACACCCAAGCTTGCTCTCCATTTACTGAACAAACATGGACAATGAATGCATACTGGTTAGCCCCAAAGACTAGTCAAACTCAAACACACAACACACGACACATCCCTTTCATTCCATCTGTGTTCTGAAGAAACGTCCTGTTTCGCAAGCAGTTTGACAGATACAGCCATGTTTCCTGTGTTTTCATACTTCACATTGACTGGGAGAACAGTGCACAGGGTGCCCGATCGCCTATGACCTCAGGCGTCCCTGCCGCCTTAAAGATCAGAATGCGTCACCTGTCCGTGAGGGCACAGTGTCATTGGGAACTAAGCGAACTACTTGAAGCAGAAGGTCTGACTAGCCATTCCTTTACCTTTGAGGGAAACCCGAGACAGGCATGTCATAGCTCTGTAGGCCAAACGCTTTTACTTCCACTGTCCGTTCATGGAGTAAAATCCCACCGAGCATCTCAGTAGCTATATTTGTTCACAGGCCTCATTTGTGCAGTCTGCGGCGCAAAGCCATTGGGTTTTGGGGGAACGTCGGGCTTTAACGACGGTGTCCGTTTAATGGAGGTTCGGGGTAAAGATCCGTGACCACTATAGCTGTTTTGCCGGGACACGGAGGGTGTCATAGCCATTGGCACCCCGTGAGAGTCTAGTCTGGTAGGAGGGGTAGGGGTAGGGGGCATGTACCCGCCTCTATTCAGGCTAGGCTGTCGGGACACAATTGTCCCACTTGGTGAGTGCAGCCCTTTGGGTGGTGAGGATATAGAGTGTCGCTGGGAAGAGTTGCGGTAATACCGCTGTCTCTCAAGAGTTCCCATCTGACTTGTAGGTGAAGTCGGCGTGGTCGGCACGTCCAGCCTCTTGGTCGGGCTATGTCTGGGTAATGAAGAAGAGGGAGAGTACAACGAGGCCTCTCGGCTTGGGACTTTGGGGGGAATTTCTGTCGAGCTCACAATGGGTTCCAACATCAGGTGCTGACGGGACATGGGCATCTCCACCATGATAGCCTTGGGGTTGCCCTCATTCAGGTGCTTCAAGAGGTCATTTAGAGTGTTCCTGGCATCAACGGTCCGCCGCTGGTCTTTGCGTCCTGATTTGGACCCGTGCTGATCGCTATTCTGGACTTTTTTCTCAGCTCTATGGCCTTCGGGGCTACTGAAAGAGGCCCTGCTCTCATGGGTTGCATTGGGAAGCACCACTGCGCTGGGAATGGCACAGTGGGGGGGTGGACTGGAAGGGTAGTATTGTGGGCTTTTGGGTGGCACTTCTTTGCGGCAGCCGCTCAGCTTTCCGTGTGCTCTCTCCCACTGGTTCGTTATTGGCGGAAGGCTCTTCTGTTGCAACACGGGTGTGGACTCAGGTGTAGGCAGCGCTGCCAGTTCCGGCGGCTGTCCACTCAGGAGCATTGTCTTGGTGTCTCCAGTGGTTGGCGGTTCCCTCCCATTGCTCAGCAGGTTGGTGTAGAGTTTGGGAGAATCTATATTGGGTTGGTACTCTTTGACGGGACTGTCAAACAGACCGTTGAGCTTGGCAAAGCTGCCAGTGGAATCAGTGCAGGACTGGGCTGACTCTGTATCTTTTGGCATCTTACGTGGAGCACGCAGGAAGGCATCCCTATAGCAGTAAACGACCATACCGGCGATGAATGCACCCAACAGGAAGGCACCGAACACACAGGTGATGAGGATGTTCATGTGGACCAACTGGTTAGATTCGCCTGCCTGTATTTCCCACACACCTGCAAACACAGATGGCCAAACAACACGTTAACACTCATTTGCACACTTGGTCACTCGGCAACTATGTTAGGGCAGGAGGGTCCTTTCCCCCCCAAAGGTACTCAATCATTTACAGTGACTCAAAACGTAGAGCTGTTATTTGCAAAAATAGGAGCAACTAGTTAGCAAGAGCTTTAGCATCCAAGTATTCCGAGGATTTGTATTTGCATTAGTACAGAGGGTGCGGGGAAAGATTTTATTGCAGACGAGTTGGGGTATCAGGTGAGTTAGTATTTTGTGGTTTTAAACCTGCTTATGTCTAGTAACCGAGGGTGAGTTTGATTAGTATTCTGAGACATTCGGAAAAGTTAGTCGATGAGTAAATGTTGCACAAGAACTGTTGCTTAGTGGCAAGGCCTTTCCTAAAACCCAAAAGAATAGGTGGAGAAAGAAGGTAAAATAAATGTGTAAATGGAAACAAGATACAGCGTTTTCTGACAAAAAAATTCATTGAAGCAAAATAAACATAAAATATAAGAAGAGAAGCAAATCATAGTAACATAACAGACAATAAGAGTATGGAAAAATAAACAAAAGCTTTCAACGCTGATGGAATCTGAATATAGCTGCTCGCGTCATCTTAATATGCTTTCTAAAAAGGTTTCGTGCACTCCTCTAGGAGGATCTGATCCTCTCAACTTTGCTAATGTAGTATGACTGACAGCAAAATTGCTTATCACGCAATTCTGTTAAGCAATGGGCTGCTATCAGAGACACATACACAGTTGCAGATGATTAGACGCACTTATTGCAGCTATGACCCAGAATTCCATGCAGCAGCGAAAAGAGCTCTGGTCAAGGCCTTACCCTCCAGCACACCTGGGAAAGGCTCAACAGAATGTGAAGTGGCTGGGTCATCGGGGTGCACAAATTTCCGTGAGCCAAGGACTTTTGTGTTCTGAGTGGGGATGGTTTGGGGTGATTGTATGGGTTCAGAGGTCGCGGGCACACTGACTGACGAGGTCGCCAACTCCATGTCTGTAGCGACAAACAAAGTATTAAGAACAATAGCGCATGACGGGTGCATAGATCGCTCGGAGGTTAGTGCATACGGAGGCAAGTTTGTACGATTCATTCAGTAACAATTATTCAGCCTTTGAAGACCGACCCTGATGCTTTGGAGCATCACGAGGGTGTGTAATGGCTGAACAGAGCCTGAGAGGGGGAAAGGATGAAGACTTATTCTAGTCGATTCAGGACACGACAACACAGTCCAGGGAGATGCTAAGGCAGAGACAGCATGTATCCATGCAAGAAGAAAGAGACAGAATGAACGAATAAGATGATGAGCTGTGGAGAGCTTGGGAGCCTTTCCTAAAGATGACGATAATGCAGTGATGAAGAGATGCTGTTTCTGATAGGTGGCAGCGGTGAGGAAAAAAAGAGTGGGAGAATCAGAGAATGCTGAACTCAGTACAGTACAGGAAACTAACCAGAGGTTGGGTCGCCATAAGATTTGAAATCTGGCGCTGATGTAGTGGCCAAAAATTCTGAAGGAATTAAAGGAACAGGAAATCAGCATAAAATAAAAGTCTGAAATCATAAAAGGCTGTTTTGATTATGCTACCAAATAAAAGTGCATGTTGGTTTTCCTCTGGTTTTAGAGCGTTACTTTAAAGAATGTGTGTGTTTCTGCGTTGCTATGTATGTTTGCGTGTGTTTTAGTGTCAGACACATGGAATTAGTTTGATGTTTGTGTTAATTTTCCTCAGTTGCGAGTGTGACGGGGTTACTGATGTGAGAACTACTAGCTAATGCTGTTTCTGAAAGGAGACGCGTCGATAAGCTCACCATGACAGTCACCGAGGTGTGCGGTGTTGCTGAATTCAACATCTTGCTCATAACCACTTCTGAAAGACAAAGAGAGAGAGACAAAGACATCGGTTATAAAGTATGCTCATACAAATATGATTAGATACTTTCATGTAGCCTTCAAACAGAGATGATGTTGATAGAGAGTCAAAAGTCACGGACTGCCACTTTAATGGCTGTGTTTTATATTCTGATGCCATTTTAATACTTTACAAGTACTTACTCTGTAGCAGCAGAAATGCGCTCACAAGCTCCTTGAGACGTCCACCCGCAGTATGGGTCTCTTGAAGCAATGCAGGACCTGCGCAACAAAACAGAACTTTATCAACACTCTAAATGACCTCACAAGCGACCAGGCGGCCTGAAGGTTACACACACGATGAGAGTAACATGCAAAAAGGACTCACTTTTGACAGGACGTGTGGCGCTCACAGCGACTCAGAGAAATCCTGACCACACAGCTGGAAAAGGCCACGTACAGCGTGTGCGAGTCTTTATCCAGGTGGAAAGACAGAATTCTCCGGTCGTCCTCATTGCTGGATAAACACCTGGGAGAGAAGCAGAGCAGAAAGTGAGAGAGCGTAAAGAATAAATAATCACACGTTATCAGATCTACTTGTCAGTCAGTGCTTTCTTCAGAAACAAATCAGCAGTTCAGTTAAAAAAAAAAAAAACTAATCTCAAAAACTGTGAGGTTTATCGTACGATTCTTACTTCTACTAAAAAGTTTCCCACTGTCATCCAACTGTTAATGAGAGTGAAGTTTGAGTTAATGATAGGGTAAGTACATACTTGGCTTGGTTGAAGACGTCAATCTCCTCAAGCAGAACGCTGTCATTTAGAGACTGAAGGGACGTCTTGGCCAGAACTTTTAGCACGATGCCTGCCTCCGAGCCAATAAACACCACGGTGTAGTTCTTATGGGGTCCTGCAGTGTTGTCGACAGCGAGTGCCGTGAGTCTGTACCTACAGACATGAGGGAAAAATATCCGAGAGTATGAAAATGAGACTTGTCTGCTACAAGATTACATAAACATGCTGAAATGGGACACATCCATGAAGACTTCCGACGTGTTTAAACAGTGAAACAAACACTGAAATCTTTTAATCTTATAAAGTGCTGGTGGTTCTAATCAGCTAAACCCAGATTTGACACAGCACAAAAGTAAACATTGGAGTCCTCTGACGTATCATGAACTGCATCATTTGAGTGCAGAATGCAATATTAAGGGTTTCTCTTGACCCTGTTGAAAAACCAGCATATGCTGGTTTGCTAGTTTGTGCTGGTCAAACCGCATCAAAACATACCTAACCCATGCTGTTTTTTTCAACAGGGGACCCAGACCAGAACCCAGCACAAGATGGGAGTTTGCATTTAAAAGCTTCAGAGCTTTGAGGTCCGGCGTCCGTACCTGACTCTAGTTTTGGTGAACCACGGTTCGTCTCTGATGGAGGGGACCGAGCCGTCCATGAGCGGGTGTGACTTGATAAACTGAAGGGTCTCGTCTGGAAACTCAATGGAGGTTTTGTACAACTCTGCTGGAGCCTGTCCTGCGCAGCACCCGGGTCTGATCACACACGCACAGAAAAGTTCCGGTTGAGGAAAGAGAACAACAAGTCACGTGCCACAAGGCTGTAAATCTACACCAGCCTCCATATGGCCACCGCACATGCAGGTTAAATATGCAGCATGTTCAATTATCCGCCGTTAATAATTCATTTCAGAATGATTAGCCCGTCATGCACCAGCGGTGGGCACACACTAACCTGGGCTTCGGCAGCTTCTCCTCAGGATAAGGAGTCCATACCGAGTCGGCCGTCTTTTGCTCCTTGAATCGGCCACGGAAGACACTTTCGATGTCGTCCATGGAGAAGGCGCACACGGCCGAGCCTGGGATACTGAATGAACCACAAACCGCGGTCTCAGTTGTTGCTGTATATTTTCAGGAGGGCATGTTATAGAGAGATTTTTCAAAAGCCTCACCTGTTCAACTGGGTGGTGAATACTCCAACCACGGACGGCACTCCGTTAATGTCAATGATATCCGTGATGGCCTGGAGAACGTCGAAGTAGAAAAACGACTCTCCGGGAACGGAACAGTTCAGACGGGCCTTGACGAAAGATGTCCAGTGTTTCTCTAGCACCCGTTGAGACCCTCCCATGTCATTTTTACAGATCCGAGCCACTCTGGAGTAAACCGCCTGCAGAGAGCAAGCAACACTCTAAATAATACATCATGCTCCTCTCTCTCTTCAAATATACGGCAGAACCTTCCTCTGTAGTCTGCTGGAGGGCTTGAATTAGCGCAATGTAAGCGCAGATTAATAATTCACTACTGTAAAACCTTCTCACAACGCAGGTGTTTACTGCAATCTTTACTCCACTTGAATATTCAGTAGCCTGTGGTTGAAAACACTCGATGTATGGTCAAATTTAAAGCAAGACCTGAGGCAAATGAGAGATACACGAAGCCTCAGGGTTAAATGCTTATCTCTGAATCGAAGCCTTTGAGCACAACATTTATGAGCACAACTAGCAGTTCTCATGTGAGAAATGCTGATATTGTGCTCATTGTTCAGCCATTCCAACAAACTACTATGGTAATTGTGTAGATTTCTGCCTGAAATTTACCATTACAGAACCTGTACCATGTACACACCAGGTTACATTAATAGCACACATCAGTACAGTAGTATTCTCAACAGATTTCATCACTTAACATCCTGCGTTGTTGTGCTCAGTGTGGTGCAAGTCTTACTTTTCCCAAGTTGTTGTGTTCGGCTGCGATTTCTCTGTAGAAGAAGTAGACGTAATCTCCGTATTCCACAGCATGCAGGAAATGTGGCTCTAAGAAACAGAGGACACGAGCGTTAGCATCTCCACCACTGACCTCACACTTGGCTAAGTGAAGCCGGCTTGTACAGTATTGACCTAGATTGTTCAACAGGACACTTGATTTTACATCAACGCCTGCCATTACTCTCTCACATCCAGCACGCTTTTTTGGGGTATTGTTTAAATGTCTGCTGCACTGACGCAGTACACTATGCACATATACAAGAGCTGTTTTTACCTTTTAACCACTTGGAGTCGTATTTAATGGTGCGCAGGGCGGAACCATCTCCCATACTGCGATAAATGACAGCGTCGCTCGCCAGGAAGTCAGCAACCGTAGCCGAGTACAGCTTGCCATCTACAACACATGAATGCAGGTGACCTTAAAAACAACTCACAACTCATGCCAACACGTGAAATGTTCATAACAAGATCAACAGCACCACCTATAATCCTAAAAACTCCCATCCATGTTGTACGTCAAAGCTGCAGAAATCACAGTAACACTATTGTTACAAAATTTTGTGAAAATTATACTATAAGAATGAACATTTTGACAAAAGTGTAGAGACAACAAACTAGGATATATGTGCTATATAAACTGAAGAGCTGTGGCATGTGTTCTCATTCACAGCGGGTTGTGCAGTATCAGAGTTGGCGTGAGGACAGAACGCTCTCATTCTGATTTATGTGTAACATCAGTCTCGCCTCTCATTGGAACGTTAATTTTATCCAAAACCTTTAAAATTCATGGCATAGTTATTCATCATCCTCCTCATTATCCTGACAGCTCTCATACCGGCAAACAGCGCAACGTTCGTCTGCTTGGCGTCAAACGGGCATCGGGCCAAGCCGCTGATCTCCTCACCATCAAACTCCAGGTTGTCCAACTGAATACGTGACGGAAATAAAGAGAGAGATACTGAGCCTTTATCTTAAGTGCACCATAGAACCGCTCCCAATCACACGAGACTTTCTTATTATTAACAAGTTACTTATTAGCTTAAACAGTTCGAGACAACACAAGGACGTGCGACATGAGTCACAGGGAAAGAGAGAATGACTGACACGTAGCTCTTATAAACACGGTGACCTACCCTGTAGTAACGGCACATGGGGTTGAAACCATTTGTCCCGCAGATGAACACCAGATCATCGTTTCTCGGAACCAGGACTTTAATGAAATTATGGCACTCGTCCTGCGAGGAGATTGAACAGTGAGATTTATGCTCGCTTTTGTGTACGGTAAACAGCGCACAAAAGCTCAAGACTCACTCTGTGTTTTCCTTTCATGGCGCACGTTTCTCTGTCGGCCAGTCCGGAGCGCCACGTCAGCTTCTGTGACATCACAAAAACACACTCGCATGAAACACAGTACCGATGCATTTCACAACAAACACAAATCATAGACGCAATTGCTATCTAAATACTGTGTCATGTTCTGACCAATGAATAAACAGTGCATGATGCGACAGAAATAAACACCTAGTGGCAGCTGGCGTAAAAATTGGAATGAAGATTGAAGAGCAAAGATTTACTGAGTCACGCCCAGTTACGACACATGGTTATATCAACAGCGTTTTAGTCGTAAAGTGATTAGACGTGAACCCACCCTGTACGGGATGATCTCGTTCCTGTAGGATTCTCTCAGACTCACTAGATAAACCTGATCCCTGCGACAGAAAGAAAGAAAAGCGTTTTCATGAATGCCTCACACAGTGGAATCACACAGCATTGTTTCGGGACTGTCATACCTGCTGGCGATGAAGAGCGTATCGTGTATCCGGGTCATCAGCTGAAAGTCCAGTCTGTGCTGAGATTCGTTGGCAGAGGGGCGTCCGCGGAACACCGGGTACTGTTGTGTATCTGCAGAACAATCACACCGGCCGTTATTGTGTGTTAACGTCAGCACAGATCCACATCTCTATTGATTGTTTCAGAGACGATCTTTTCCCTAAATGTATGACCTTTAATGCACCACAGCAAATGATACAGAAAAAACTCAATCAAACTAGTTCACCTAGTCTTCAGACTTACTGACTCTCCTGACCTATTCATAGTCCACGTTTGAATAATTGAGAATGCTAAAGTGCAGTGGGTCTTACAGTGTCTGTCCACCATGTCTAGAGGGATGTTGTCTTCTGGAAAGCTCACAGCCTCCATGTGTGACACCAGCAGCAGCAGCAGCAGGAGGTCAAGGGTCAGTTCACGCCACCCCATCGCTGGCACAGAGGGCACACACCTTCTGATCTAGATGTTACCTGAAACACGTCAACATATATATCTGTCATTACTGTGTGTTGTTTTGCATGACATCATCTGCGCAGGTTCACTCTCAATGTGTGTGTGTGTGTGTGTGCTTGAGCCTTTGGCAGCCAATACCCGTGATTGAAAATCTGTCTGTGCGAGAAAGGTCAAAAAACAGACAGCGAGGGGATGGAGAGCGCGCATTTGCAACACCAGGAAAGCGGAAATCCTATCAGCTGGCTCCTGCCATTGCCACTAATGCACACGTTCACTATGAAGCGGCTTGTGTGAGTGTGCTCGAGTATGTTTGCTGCGTCAGAAGTTTGTCGGAAAATGAGAAGATGGATTTTCCAGATGTCTGCATGATGCGGTTGGGGTCATCATCTGTGCATATTAATGAGCGGTGTCAAGTCAAATATTTATAAAGCTACAAATTATTCATGCCAGCAAAAGCCTGAACGGATATAAACAATTTACATGAAGACAACAAACAGATTGGCAGAGAGAGCGAGAGCAGAGAGAGAGAGAGAGAGAGAGAGAGAGAGAGAGAGAGACTTTCCCGAATATTGACATTTTTGCTATTAGCAGTTTGACACACCTGCTGCCTAACTGTAACACACAGACACACACACAGCTGTTATGGATTAATGTTTGTGACTGATCACTTCACTATTGATCAGAAGATCTCAAAGTGAAATATAATCCACGGCTCTAAGAGACACGTGACCCACACTCTTATGATGCCATGATGGATTTGCTCTTGTGTCTCACCACAATATGATCAACAGTGAAGAGAGGCTGGAAAAAGATGAGACAAGAGTTACAAACGGGAAGACTAAATAAATGAGAAAAGAAAGATAAAGGAGACGAGGCAGGATGAGAATAGCGACGGTGGAGTTTGATATTGACAGATTAAAAGCTTGAATGTTTGGACACTCTGTGGATGTCCAAGGCGAAGGGTCAAAAAATGTGCCCAACGTAATGAAGTTCCAAATGAATCTCTATTCCCAAGAGCATGTTTGATCCACGCAGGACTGCATGCGTCAGCTCTCTGTATGGATTAAGGAAGGTGAACAACAGCCCGCGCTGGTTTAACACGGCAGCATTGAGGGTCTCATCACACGTTCACAGCGCCGTATCATCTCCTCCGCCTCTATATTAAACAAGAAATAAAAGAGGGAGATTTCAAGCACCCGGGAATATATTCACAGAAATTCCTCATGAGGTCTGATCATTATTCATAGAAACACCGCAGGGAGTTACGCAGACACGCTACAATAGCACGATTCCGGCGTACGAGAAACATCGGGATTGGTTGAAGAGAGAGTGAGAGGGAAACCTAATGCAAAACAGAAAGAAAGAACACACAAAGGTCAACCGTCTTGAATTACTTCTCAATATATGGCCAGCGCAACATGTTTTCTATTGAACGTCTCGCTTTGGTATTCCATTCTTGCCCTCCGGTGTATGAGCCTGGACAGGCCCGATGAGGAGAGAGAGGGCTAGTCACGCAACACGCTAGTGCTTAGCAGCTCTCATTACAGCCGCTCTCAACGGCACCCAATCACGCCGGCTGATGTTTTTGGCTGCGTTTCACGGGATGTTGGCACATTGCTTGCGCTGGCAGGCTGTTTCGGTAGGATCCTCCCAACGGCCGCCTGCGGTCCAGCTGGGGCCAAAAAAACAGAAGCGGCTGGTGATGTTGAGGAAAGCGCGGTGGCTTTAGTAAACGGTGCCAAACAAACACTCTCCGCTGAGAGAAACACTGCAGATGCTCTCAGGACTGAATGCTGTCACCGCTTGCTTCCGTTTATCAGAACGCCCGCAGTTGTGCCCGGGGCCAGCGGGCAGGGACACTTCTTCGTCTGTGAGGTGTGACAGCAAAAGAAAACAAGTGTGACAATACTGGATGTCACACGATGATGTAAGGGTTTAGTTTTATGATGGAGCGACTCCGCAAAAATAATCAAATGAGATGAAGAACCCGTCACTCACAGCAAGTGTCTCCAGCAGATATAACACAGAAACCATCAAGATGTTTACAGTGAGATTACAGCTGAGCTCAAAAGTCACAACTTGTTGCTCTTCAGCCGTAAAGACGCCCGCCCCACCTGTGCATCCCCCCCTCTCTCTCTCTCTCTCTCTCTCCTGCAGGTGTTTGAATGAGAACAATAGAGATTCATGGGCAGTGAAGAGACCTCTGTGTTTTAAAGGTTAAATCAGTTACTCAAGCCTGACCGAGGCCCAGCACAAGACAACAGCACTGCTGAGTGTAGACACAATGTGACCAACTGTTGTGAGGGCCTTTATTCAGACACACACACACACACACACTCGTGCTGAAGTTTCAGAAGAGCTAGATATTATCAGTCTCCCTCTGAAAGAAAGGTTGACAGGTTCAGCAGAGATAAGAGAACATGCGGAGCGCAGACTGTTGTCGTCTGTGTTTGTAGTATTTCACAGAGATCATCAGATGAAGACCTTCAGTCTTTAAGTTCAACTGCACAAATCCATGCATCACAAATCAACTTAAACATACAACTTCCTCCTGACGTCCAAACGCGGTCCAGCCAGAGTAACACCATCAGATTTACAAAGACATTATCTACAGGACCAGGGGTTATGTTATTAATGAACAAACCATTTCAGAGGTTAGAAAGTACATTTTAAACCAGGTTGCTCATATCCCACAATCCTTTGCGGTACTTCCCACAGAGCATTACTTACTACTGACTCGTGATGATGGGATAGCACATAAACACTGAATAACACACACACACACACAACACAAACTGACTATAGTCTTATAACAATATACAATTCAACAATCTACATTTACCATAACATGCTAACTACATTTGAACTAGATCAACAATAGTTAATGTTCATAAGGAAGGGCTCGAATAGAACAGAGGTTACATTAAACACTTCATAATTGCCACGGTATTCTTTTACAACCAACACTGCACATTTACCCACAACTAAACGTGTGTTCATTGTGTTAAAACTTACATGAGTTCGCTCATTCTGCAGTGGCCTGTCAGTCACTCATGAGAACACACACACACACACAAATGTGTGAGAGAGAGTAAAGAAACAAAACGATTACTGCGTGTCAGAAACTGAAGTAAATTGTGTGTGTGTGTGTGTGTGTGTGTCTGTGTGTGGTGGAGCCGTAGCGAATCTCTTGAGTTGGCAGTAAATGCATAAAGACAACAGAGCCGTGAGACTTGTGTTGGGTCAGTAATGGGTTCTGCTGGGAAATTGATTCTGTTAATGCATGACCACTGAAAAGCACTTTACACAACGACAGCAACACAATCTACCCCCTCTCTCTCTCTCTCTCTCTCGGATCTATGAACTGTTTTTCTGTTTAAACGTTGTCTTTATTACAGTGATAGCTCTTTATTGGTGTCGTACTATCAGATGAAATCAGTTTTAACGATGTAACAACACTGCCAGTATGGAAAGGCAAAGGTTAAATGAATCTGTGACACTTCCTCGTTGAACGAACGTTTCTGTGCAAACTTCATTGGAATTGAATCATTTTGGGACATTCATACATGTAGTGACGTTTTGGAAATACATATTTTACATCCATAGCGATTATAAAACAAAATAAACGACAGTATACATGGGGGGGTCGAAATCCTGAATCGGCTTCTTTTACAGTGTTGTGTTATCTTTGATTTATTTCAAACATTTTTGTTATTTACATTTCATGAATTTACAATATTTATAATACAATTTATAAAGCTAAGTGTTTTTTTGTCAAATAAACGCGTTGTAGCGACGATGTTAACAATAGAGCATTTATCCAGTTTCATTAGTCCTGCAATCAGTTTACTTGAATTGCGCACTGAACTAACATAAAAGAAGTCCATGTGTAATAAACTACTCATATAGCTTCAGTTATTATTATTATGACAAATATCCGCACAACGCGTAACAAAAGGAGTAAAGTGTTCAATCCTACCTGAATGTTTTCCAAACGGGCATGTAGACTACGACACTCTCCGCGTTATAGTCCAAAGTATTCAGGCGATTAAATCCAAATGCATATCAGACCGCATGTGTGCGTCTGGATCCATAAAGACTGAACATCCCCTTGTGTTTGTTTGATCCGAAACAGGCAAAACAATCCCGCGAGCCCGTGGGACTCGTCCAGCTCGTCCTTGGGCTCGGGGTAAAGCTTTGTGATCTTCAAAAGCTCGCCGATCAAATAGCACCAAGACCCTCCCTCTCCTCTACTACTACTACCACCATCCCCCAGTCAGTCACTGGACCAAACCAAACCAAAACACTATAAAGATCACCACCGATGAAGAACTTTAAGCGCGCGCGCCTTATAAAAAGCTTCAATCCGCTTTGAGTGTGAACAGGCAACAGGGTGAATAAAAATAGGTCCGCTTCTATTTTTGCTCTGCACCTTGAGTTCCTCTGATGTTTCGCAGATCTCTTTCCTCCTCGCTTCTTTCTTCTTTATCGTCTGTACAGTTTGTGACGCTCGTAACGTTGCATTTGCAGTGAAAAACAAACTCACCTCATCTGAATGCGTGATTCTCGGTACGATTTTGGATCGCAATAACTCCCAGCGTCAACACTCTCTCTCTCTTTCTCTAGGTGTATGTGTTGAGCGGGGAAAACAAACTAATGCACGGCAAATGGTGTAACTCGACCCATCCCGAGTCCATCCATCAGCAGACCAATAGGCTACTGATCCCTCCCCCAATCCCTCGTTTTATCCCCTCTCTCTCTCTCTCTCTCTCTCTCTCAGCTCTCTCTAGTAGAAGTGTTTTTTGGCTTCTTTCCATTGCTCTGCTGTTTTTGTTTCTTCAGTCAGAGTGTGAGTTCTTTATTGCGTGTGTGTCTATAGTCATATATGGATACAGAAACACAAATGTGTCATGTTTAAGAATATATTTTGTAATGAAAAGCATTTTTATGGAACCATTAAATCTTTTGTATCTGTCATGTGTGTGAGAGAGAGAGTCCCTCACATCTTGGTGACCCTGAGGTCCCCCTCCCTTCTCCATCCCTTCCCCCAGCCCAGTAAGCAGCTTGTTAAATCTGTTCCACAGAGCTGTTTTTGGGAGGGAGAACCGACCGCACTCATAAGCGCTGCACTTTGGAAGGAAATCTTAACTTTCAGTTTGAGGAGAAAGAGGAAGACTTTATTTTGACACAGTGCACCCATGCGCTTTAGACTTTACACATCTGTTTTTAGTTTTCTCCTTATCTTCACATGAACTGCCGCTGTGTGCATCTGTGTACACAAATGAAATAGTTTGTTATTGTTTGTAAGTTCTTCTAAAGCATATATAGTACTTATAGTCCTGGATAGTGACTGGTCAATAATCATTCTAGTGCAAAAATACACAAAAAACTGCAGCAACAACTACAGCAACGCAAAAACAAAACTGTGTAAATCGATGCACGGTAAACGAGTACAATGGATTACATCAAACAGCAAAGTCACATAATACATTTGTTTGTGAAATTTCAGTATTTTTATAGTATAAACAGTGAATACGTTCAGGATGAAGCTCAGTGTAAACTTTAGCTCATATGTGGGTTAGTAACAGACTCACTTTCACTGTATTGTGTACGAGTGTGAAAAGTCACACAAATGAACTGATAGTGAAACAAAAGGAACATGGGACCATTAGAGGATTTGGACGCTCCATTCAAAAGCATTCAATCATGAGCTTCCTTGCAAGTACAAAACATCAATATCATCATCTGTGATCTACACATGAACTCTCAGAGAGGACAGAATCATCTGAAAATTAAATCCACTGATTATTGCATTGGAACAAAACAAGGGCACTGTGCACGCTTGATTCTTTCATACTTCAGAGTACACAGCTTTTACTTCCTCCCAATAGTAAAACTCAATCGTCTCCTCAGCGCTCAGCCAATGCCAGCAAGGAGCCATGGCAAGGCCGATCCGAGAAAGATCACAAATAAAGGTGATTCAAAGGTTCTTCACAACCTTCATTTTTGGTTCCACAAAGAAGTATTTAGTATAAAGAACCATCTCTTTCTTACTCACTCTGCTATAATATGATGAACCTTTTTTTGCCACCTTTTGTGATACAGAAAGATTCCCAAGATGTTAAAGACGGTTCTTTATGGAACCAAACGGTTCTTCTATGTCATCAAAGAACATTTTCAAGCACTTTTTTTAAACACTGTTTGCAGTGTTGAACAATCATTCGATCTTGATGAGAACTGTTGAGTTCTCAAACTTTTGATTGCAGACTTGATGTCTGAGCACAGTTGGAGACATTAGTAAGATCTCGTCTGAGGAGACACCACACAGATTACCACCGTCTTCTTCTCAGGAGAAGAGTCAGCAGGAGACGTACAGGCTTAAGTCTCCATCTGATCTCATTGCTGTCTACAAGAATCAGGTGTGACAACAAAAGAGATTTCATCGGCTTAAGCCGTCAATGTCACATGTTTGACAAGCTTTATCTCGCTGATTTAAAACTGCTATTAATGTGGTTTTCAAAAGCTTACTGTAATGAAGAGATGAGATTGAATAATTGAAGCTAAAATCTCAACATTAACAGTTTACATTAACATTAAAAATTAATCAGGCACGTGATTTCATGGCGAGTACCCAAAAGCAAAACAACATGCATGAGATGTTTTAATAAAGTTCTCCTCCAGGGGTTCAGATGTGATAACACCCCCCTACACACACACACACCTTCACAATGACATACACGCATAAACAAACAGCGACACACACATGTGACAACCCTCCATTATCACTCTCAATGCTGTTCATTAACAATTCAATGTTTAGCAGGAAAGACCAAAAAACCTGTGAACTACCTGCTACTGTTCTGAGATCTGTGAGATGCACAGAAGTGTGTGTGTTTGTGTGGTGAACTCCCTCCGTTCACTCTCACTGCTCGAGCTGATTTAGTGCCGGCCGGCCCCCACAGATGGCACAGAGACACACAGAGACCGAGCGCGTGTGGAAGAGCATTTGTGTGACAAATGTAACCCAGACTGCCACAGACGTGCTCTTCATCAGCCGGTGTGTGTGTCTTTAAGTGCAACTGTTTGACTGCGTGTGTGTGACGCTCTGTCATTATTTCCCGGTGAATTTCAGCTTGATGCTCTTCAGATAAATCATTCGGACACTTTCTCAGATGAGATAACCTTCACATAAATCACTATTGAATGAATTTTGCTTGGATTCTTTAACAGAAAGAGAAGATCTGCTTTTATACTTCAGCTAAAAGCCACAGAGAGCTGTGCCGCTCGCCACGCCCTCTTCCATCTGGAGAAATGTTTTTGTCAGGACCTGTTGATAAAATCGCGTGCGTGCAGGGTGTGTTATTTGCAATAAAGATTATGATTCAGCGATTTAATGTTCATCATTGAGAGAGAGCGAGAGATTCAACCAGGCTGGGACAAGCCCGAGGTCGAGTGCAGAAGCGATTAGCTCTGGCATGTAAAATACACACAGAGTCCAGAATAACTCCTGCCTGCCGTCTGTCTTTCTTTCTTTAAATAGACATTTCCTCCACAGCATTCCACCAGTTATTGTACAAACATATATCTCCATAGACATAGACAGTCGTGATGTCACGGGAACATGTAACTATTTTACACGGCGGTGATTTTGTATGAATTTCTGTGATGTTTATTAGAAAAAAGCAAGAATAAAACTCCACCTCAAACTCCTAGAATCCTGTGTTCTGAGTGAATGATCTGTAAAACCCTCGAACAATAAATCTATTTGCTTTTGAACGGAAAGGCAGAGCTGTTCTCTTGTATTGTGTCTGGGATGTGTGTTGGGTTTAGACCTGGAGGTTTTGTTGACGCTCACATTAATTATGAATGTAGCGCAGGAGTTCAGATAGACGTAATCATATTCACAGTCGCTGCCGTGGGTCATTTCCAGAGGGATATGTCAGCGCCCGTGCGAGCCTACTGATTGAAGACATTCCAGCTTATTATTTATTGAATGGTTGCCATGAAATTTGTATGCAAAATAATTTTCTTTTTCCTTCCATTCATCCAGTAATGTCAAATATTGTGTGTTTTGGTGGTCAGGATCGCTCTGAGCTCAGAATCTGATGTTTATTGTGTGACATTTGTCTGTTGTTAAAACCACACGAGTACACCACTGATCATCAATATCAACTCAACATTTATCTTGTCATTGAAGAGATTTCCTTTTGCTTTCAGCTCTGAATGATATGAAGCTCATATCCGAACAACCTGTCTTGAGGAGTGTTGTGTGTTTCTTTGTTTTCTTGCACATTACTTACAAATCTCTACATTTGTACATTTACATCATGTATAGACGTGTGTATACATACAGTACGTGTGTATGTTAAATGCCCTTTATACATATTGTGTACATGCATTTCATCCTAATTGTCTGTTTGTGTTTCTAATGTTTGTGTACTCAAGATTTTTATTTTTTGTTATTTTAACAAAAAGGTTTTCTTAAAAACAGGAACATAATTATATTAAGTATATTGTAATTATTTATTTTTGTAAAATCTAGTAAGGCACCTAAGCCTTTTTTCAAGTGATGGCAGCTGGTTGTTATTGCAGATAAAAGCCCCGACAGTGTGATCAGGACCCGACACGAAACAGAGGCTGCTTGTACACTATCCCAATTATTACAAGGCTTGCCACATGAGAAAAAAACTGGAAATGAAATGTGAATTTGAAATATTTTATAATAGCAAATTTTTACCAAATGCAGACCTTCCGCGAGCACTTCTTTTGGTTTTGAAGTAAGAACGACATTCAAACGTCATGAACAGGCAAATTGGTTTAATTATTTGTAAATATAATGTCATATATTTTATTAAAAGACATATTTATAAATAATTTTTGTTGTATATTTAACTGCCCCTCTCAAAATGATTTGCAGCATCTGGGTTACAGGGTGTTATTAGTTTTGAGCAGTTGTTATTTGAAAGAACAACCCTTGGAATGTCACAACTGGCCAATCAGAATCAAGCATTCAAATGAGCCGTGTAATAATATGACAATAAAGTATTTTATTGATTTTTATTATGTGTGTGTGTGTGTGTGTGTGTGAAAAGTCAAAGATAGTCGAAAAATAAACGTTTGATCATTTTGAAATTTAAAATACACAACAAGTCACATCTAAACAATCACACTGATGTGTACGCTCTAAAAACGGCTATATAAAGAACACATTTTTGTGATCAGTTAAGGACTTTTCATTATTATCCTTTTCATTTATTTCAAACTAAATCAACACATAATGTGCATAACACAAACCTTTCTCTTAATATGTGACATGTGTTCTGTGCAGTGTTTGAGTTAATGATCTTATGATGTTTTTCGGGGTGTGTGTCTGGGGTAAGTCAGGTGAGAGCGTGGGCATATTAATACTGTGACGAACACACACACACATTATAGCAGATCCAATCCAACTTACAACATGCCTCTACAAGTCTTGTGAAGGGCAGTTGACGCAGCTGAAATGTGCTGCTGTTAGGGTGTGAGAGACTGACTGACTGTGTTTATGTGAAAATGAGTCCTAATACAAACTAGATTCAGTGTGACCATCAATCATATATACACTGTGTCTCTTTAGCCTCGTAACAAGAGAACACAACAGAAAAACATTTCACCCTTATTTCATCCTGATGTTCCTGAAGAGCAGATGTTTCAATGACTCTTCAGACCACTCTTCTCCCTTATTCTTATTCCTTAATAAGATGATGACATGAACTTTCATATTTAGTTGAGCGTTGTCTGCATGGATTGAGGATGACAGCAGGGATCTCTCATCTGAGGGGTCTGGGCCGCAACAGGAACACATGTTCAAAATTTGCTCTGCCTGTGAAATGAGACGTTTGTTAAAGCCTCTTGTTTGTTAATGAGTTATAAAGCATGAGCGGAGAGAAGAACAGAAGAAGAAATCTGTGCCGTCACCTCACACACTCTCAAGGTCATATGTCACTTGATGGATTAAAAAAGCGAAGGCCAGAAACACCCTAGCACATATTTAACGTTATATCGTTGGCGGTTATAAATGTTTTCAGAGGTGGATTTTCAGACTAACGCCTCTCTGCCTGCTCCGGCACAACGCTGTGGGTAGACGTGAGTGCAAAAAAGGATGAACGTAATGACGGAAACAGCTTGGCAAAAGAAGAGAATCATTGAAGAGACATTCTCTGAGGTAAAGTCGTGTATAATGGTGTCTCTATGAGCCCTCGATGGCTCCGTCCTGCATGTTAAAGGCGGCGCTGCTCGGAGACGAGCTCCTTTGTCTTGACTTTGCTTTTGTAAATGAGGTAATGGTGAAGTGGGGATTTGTGAGGGGATTTGGGGCGGTCTGGGCGGTGGGACGCCTGTGAGGGCAGAGCGGAAGGGAAGTGATGAATATTAAACTGCTGAACAAATGAAAGAACAGCACAGGAAGATGTTCCCGGGGTCATTTTTATCTCCCGTGCTGCCGTTACTCATGTCGGCGTCTGCTTTCCTCAACACGTGACCTCAAAACAAAACGGCACACAGGAGAAATTTCTCAAGATTTCTGCTGCCATCATTTATCAGTGCCGTACGTTGAGGCCATCAACAATTATTTTGATGATTATTACAATGAATAATGCATCAAAGTGCACTAAAGAAGAACCTTTGGTTCCATAAAAACTCTCAAACATCATTTTTGTTCAGATAAAAATGCAAATAAGAGATGGTTCTGTAAAATACCTTTGAGGAACCAAAAATGCTTCTTCAAAGGTGTCGTGGTTAAGAACCATTTAAGCGCCTTGATATTTTAGAGTGTGGACCTGAATGACGTTGAGATTTGGGCTCAGAAATCTATAACAACATGCTCACAATGACCCTGAACCACCGTATAGGAATGCCTTGGCAACAACCCATAGCTCCTTAACATTGCAGCGCCCAGTTTTCCACAAGAAAACAACACTGACTTGAGACAATGTCCTGTTTGACTACATCAGTGTCAGCTTTGATTGGTTGTCTTTGGTCTTGTATGTCTTAAGTGTGTGTGCTCCCGTGGAGATGGGCACAGTTTACAGACATGTGTGTGTTTTCTCATGTGGTGTGTCGGAGGCTTGACGGACTCGGCGGGATGTCTTATATCTGATGGGACACATTGGGTCATGTGACCTCATTAAACTCACTATACACACGCATGCCCTACTGATGAAATGTGTGATACTGTTTTTAAGGGATTTGTAAATCAGGCATTATTATTCGGGGCTATTTTGGGCGTGCTGAATGTTTAACAGCAATTGTATCTGTTTGCCAGGAGTGAAACGGGTCCGTACGTGCGTGTTATCATGCTGAACGGCTAGAGTTACAGTGCTATACAGTGATGTTTCATTCAGCTATTGTGTTGCAATTGGCACGTTATGCCAAAAAACACCTTTTAGCCATTCGCTCAGATTGGGTGACATTACGCTGCTGCTGCTGTTGTTTTGTGTTTATGGGCAGAAGATATCTAGTGAAGGTGAGAGAGAGCGAGAGGCGATTATAACACACCTTCACGTAAAGGATTAAGGGCGTTTTCACATTTGATCTTTTGGTTTGGAGTCTGTTTGCTTGGTTTTAAAATTCAGTTGTGCACCAAACAGCCTGACCCAAATCTATGTGTTCCATTGCGGCTTATAATGTACTTGACATATTTGATAATGTATTGACAGCAGGTAGTAAAGTCAAAGACACAAAACCTTCAGTGCAACATTATATTTTGGCTACAGTGGAAAAGCAGCTAGTTCTCACTAAGTGTGAGATAAAACTTGGAGTTAGACCAAACAAATCAAATCGAGTAGGAAACACCTGACACAACACACCTCATTCTTGTATTCTCATAGTCTGTGTTAGTTTTTAACTGAAGTTGATCTGTACGTATGTACTTGTCATAAGTCAGTCTTGCAGTTTCATGCAAAAAACACGTCTCAGAACATCTCCATCTTTCAGTTATTGAGCACAACACATGTCCTGTGTGTTACCACACATACGCATATACGCACACTGACTCACACATTTCCTGAAGGAGCAGCAGGTGTGTATTAGTTTGAGAAGCACTCCTTGACTGAATGCTCAAAGCACAAAGAAGTCTGGGAAAAGTCCTTCAAGAGATTGTAACAGACAGACCTCAATCCTGACTTGTACTTGACGTTGTGTAGCAGCGGGACATCGTCTTATGAGTGAGGGTGACTCATCTCCGTCTCTCACTTATTTTATTGAATAGCTACAGGCCTGTAGAAAAAACAGCATATGTATGATGCTGGT
>NC_079555.1:21705995-21795995 GCF_015846415.1 Triplophysa dalaica
TGTCATCTCAGAGCTGCCGGTGACGTCTCCTCTGGCAAACGCTGTTCTCAAGACGCTGGAAAACTGGGAGCAGATTATACTGGAGAGCATGAATAAATTTGACGGACCTCCACCCAACTACATCAACACTTACCCCACAGACTTGAGCGCTGGTGGAGGACCGGCTATACTGCGACACAAAGCCATGCTGGAGCCCGAGAACACACCCTTCAAGTGAGTGATCGGCACGTGTGTTCAGCCAGCGGTGTAATGTGTGTGTGTGCACTGAAGAATAAGTATGTGTGTTTTCTCGTCAGGTCGAAGCATCATCCCTCCTTCCCCGCCCGCCGTCTCTGGCACTTCCTGGTCAAACAGGAAGGGCTTCAGGAGACTTTCATTCGCTACATCTTCACCAAGAAGAGGAAGCAGAGTGAGGTAATAACACAGGGGGAGGAGTTTTGCAAATGCACGGCTGGGGAAGAGGTCATCGAGAGGGCGGGGTCAATCCCAGAGCAGGAATTATTTAAGGCAGTGGTACTCCAACTGGGGGCCCAAAGATGGAACCAGGGGTCACAGATTTCAGAAAAAGAAGACCCCCAACCAAAAGAATTGCTGTTTCAGTATTGTATAACTGAATATGTTTTTGGTTTTATTAAAATGTAAGATTCTTTATTTGGGGGGCTGCAAAGCGATGCACCTTACTGAAAGGGGGCCTTACAAAGAAAAAGTTTGAGAACCACTGATTTAAGGTGTGAGTAAAGTATAAAGTGAGGCACACAAGCGTGGTGAAGTCATTAAAGGGGTGTGGCCAGTACACACTAAAAGTGAGCGGGTCTAAAGCAGAACACACAGCTGTAAGTACTGTCTCTCTCCCCTCTCTCTCTCTCTCTCTCTCTCTCTCTCTCTCTCTCTCTCTCTCCTCTCTCTCTCTCTCTCTCTCTCTCTCTCTCTCTCTCCCCTCTCTCTCTCTCTCTCTCCCCTCTCTCTCTCTCTCTCTCTCTCCCCTCTCTCTCTCCCTCTCTCTCTCTCTCTCTCTCTCTCTCTCTCTCTCTCTCTCTCTCTCTCTCTCTCTCTCCTCTCTCTCTCTCTCTCTCTCTCCTCTCTCTCTCTCTCTCTCTCTCCCCTCTCTCTCTCCCCTCTCTCTCCTCTCTCTCTCTCTCTCTCTCTCTCTCCCCTCTCTCTCTCTCTCTCTCCCCTCTCTCTCTCCCCTCTCTCTCTCTCTCTCTCTCTCTCTCCTCTCTCTCTCTCTCTCTCTGTCTCTCTCTCTCTCTCCCCTCTCTCTCTCTCTCTCTCTCTCTCTCTCTCTCTCTGTCTCTCTCTCTCTTTCTATCTCTCTCTCCCTTTCTCCCCTCTCTCTCTCTCCTCTCTCTCTCTGTCTCTCTCCCTCTCTCTCTCTCTGTCTCTCTCTCCCTCTCTCTGTCTCTCTCTCTCTCTCTCCCTCTCTCTCTCTCTGTCTCTCTCTCTCTTTCTATCTCTCTCTCCCTTTCTCCCCTCTCTCTCTCTCTCTCTCTCTCTCTCCTCTCTCTCTCCCCTCTCTCTCTCTCTCTCTCTCTCTCTCCCCTCTCTCTCTCTCCCCTCTCTCTCTCTCTCTCTCTCTCTGTATCCCTCTCTCTCTTTTTTTATCTCTCTCTCTCTGAGCTCCAATTGCGTTTGATTTTGTTCTTCATCATTTTAATTTTTTCCCCCATCTGTTTGTGCATGTGTCTTGTGCTGTGCCCGTGTTTGTTAATGTGTGTGTTGTGGTGTGTATTGTGTAGTCTTTAGATAATCATGTGGACAACCTCATACAAAACTGGGTTACTGGAGCTCGCAAAACCAACAAGGTACTGAGACACAGAACGAGAGCCGTCTCTCTGTGAAACCCCCGTCACAGCTTGTGTCCTCTGTTATCCCGCTCTCATCGCACACACACACACACACGAGTCCTAACTCTGCACTGCCGTCCCTCACTAATCGTCAGCGGTTAACCAGTCACTCCAGCGTTAAATGAAAGCAGTGCTCTGTCCTGTGAGGAGGTGTGGACATGATCTGACCTGCATGACAATAAACCTCTCGCTCGCTCTGTGTGTGTGATTGTGACATGACTCACAGCAATATGACACTGTGTGTGTGTGTGTGTGTGTGTTGTGTTACAGGTGGAGGCTGACATGGGTTACCCAGGAGGAAAAGCCAAAATCATCCACAAAGAGTCAGACATCATCATGGCTTTTGCCATTAACAAGGTCAGAAGACATGTGTCTGTATTTGTGTGTCTGAGAGAGAGACGTCCGCTCATTACATTCCTTCAAGCTCAATTGATCAGTGAAGAGTTTTTGTGTTTTTCTCTCTGTACCTTTCTAAATGAAGATTTCTTAAAGTAAGATTTATTTCAGATTTAATTCCTCATCTTGTTCAATAGAGTTTAAGGTCAGAATAGACAGAACCGCTGGTCTGCTGATGATATCTTCAGTAGATCATCATACCTTCCCTGAAACACAAAGCCAATGCAGGTGCACTTATGTGTCATAATGAGAATGAACCTGTTTTCCAGGTCTGGATTATTATGGAAAAAAGATAATTTAGTATGGAAAAATGTATGATATTCCAGACATTTGCCTTATTCAGTTTTCTTAAATATAAAATTAAGAATTTCTGATAACAAATTCAATTTTAGGATGTTTCGAGCACTGCCAGAAGATCGGCGCTAGACCAAATCTGCTTTATGTGAAAGAGCGCGTAGCTAAATGTTTAATGATTTATCTTAGAAATGTTAGGGGCCATTCAGACGTCACATCGGAAAACACCTGCAAAATACTGGACACATCGTTTTTCTCTCTTTTTCTAGAGAGCTCGGGTGATTGCGATCCAAATTTGAGCGCGCTTGACGCTCATCAACATTTCAATAATGAACCTGACTGAATGGCCGAGTTTAATATCCAATAATGCAAACTACAAAATGCTGAAATGAGACAAAAACATGACCAGACCTTCACAAGTTCATCCTAAACAGCATGTCTTTGACAATGTTTATAGGTTGTGTTTAGCATAATAAAACAAAAATATAATTTGTAAATATTTCAAACGCATTAATGAATTCTTGTTCTTTAATTCTCTTTCTGTATTATTTGAACTATTTTTATGAAAAAAAAACAAGTGTCTGCAACTTTTGTAATTTGATGTCTTTGTCTGTAGCATTTGAAATTCCAGACCCAAATGCACTTGAAGATTAATTGTATTTCAATTTGGCAATAATTGAATAAAAATATAAATTGGCCATGTGTTTACTCATCACTGATGAACATCAAAAGACAGACATGGCCTTAACTATTGTTATCTAATATACACTCCAATTCTTCTAAAATGCACACATGTAGCTCAAACTTTTTGGACCTCGATATTCATAAAATCATGCGTACAGCCCGGATTGATGTCGTCAAATTTTGAAATACAAGTTTATGGACTTTGATTATCTTTTCATGTTCATTAATGAATTCTATTCCACAATCCTTCGGTTGCTGTGGGATGAAGGTTTACAGTTATTTCATTTGACAGATGATTATCATTGCACTATATTGTTCTGCGTTGAACATGTCTTGGTTTGGTGTTAATAACAGTATAACAGTCCACTGATTATTTGGCAAGATTTTATAATAATATACATGAGAACAGCTTGATTTAAAAATCATGGTCTGAAAAATCTATGTATGTATGTAAGTATGGAATTTCGAAATAGAAAATGTGTAGGAACTCTGACCTTTAACACTGTCCTAATTTTAAATTCATGATGAACTCTTGGTGACCTTAGACATACTTCATAAGGACACTGTTTGTAAAGTCGTGCGTGTTGTTTCTCTCAGGCGAACACAAATGAAATCGTGCTGGCGTCCACTCATGATGTTCAGGAAGTGGACGTGTCGACGCTGCTCGCGGCTCAACCTTTCACCTGGATCGGAGAAGACTTTGACAAGGAGTCTCGTAGGTCCGTCTGTGTGTGTTTGTGGTGTCATTGAGTTCATTGGGATGTGTTATATGAACGTGTGTGTTTGTGTGTTTAGCTCTGATGATGTGGATTATCGTTCGTCTCACACTAACATCGCTCAGGCCAGCGGCGGTCCCTTCACTCCTCAGCAGATGGCAGCGTCCTCCTCTATGCCCTGGCTGGGCAGTGGACAGACCAGCATGGGTGCAAGCGTGGTATGTTTGTCACGCACAAACTTGTGTATCGCGTGTGTCTTTCTGAATAGATTGGATGAGCAGAGATCTGGCACAAACAGTTCTGCTCAAAACTTCACTTACAGAATCTTGAGAAGTAGAAAAGTGTGTTTTTTAAATTGGTGCATTTAGATTTTTAAGGACTGCCCTGAATGAACATGAATATTTTGACATAACTGATGTTTACATAAGCACACACTAATAACAGAAGTTTCCGTGAGCTAGATTCTACATGGACAATCAGTGACTGCTGTTATTTTGGAAAAATCCTCCAGGTCCTAAACAATGTTCTGTATATTTGAGCCCTGGGAGTGGAGGATGTTGAGACGCTTATAGACCCAACACAACACAATTCATTGACAATTCTTATTTTGTTCATAAGAAACATAAGTAATAAAAATAAAAAATAAACTTTATCAGTGGTAGGATTAAGTAACACTTGTATTTGTTAACACTAGTATATATAGGTATTGCATTAGCTAGCATGTACTAACAATAAACAATAATTCTGCAGTATTTATTCACCTTAGTTGACATTAACTTTAACATTTACTAATATATTTAAAAAAATATATATATGTTACCATTAGTTAAAGCACCGTGAACTTACATGAAGAATTGTATTGCAAGTGATATTATCAGTGATCAATAAATACTATAAGACAATATTGCTCATTGTTAGTTTATGTTCGCAACGCAGTAACAAAAACAACTTAACTGTAAATTTTAAGCAAAATATCAAAGCAGCATTTATCAGCAAACCAGCTGTTGGGATAATATTGATATCGATCAGTTGAAACAAGACTCTTGCTATTAGAGTGTCCAGTCAGATGTCAATAATGTGCGTAATGAATACACACAAGTTTACTTTCATATCTTTCTGGGCACTTGTCATAGATGTGTATTGTTTGTATACCGGACTATTCACCAAAACCACAACATCACACCTTTCCACATTTTCGAACAGATGTGGTTCAGTTAGTCTCATAATGAGTTTCCATCTGACGAAGCGCTGACTGAGCGCGGGCGGACACACAATGAATGATGTCAGGTTTTGCTATCCTTGTGTAGACATTTGGTGTAGTAGTGAATGTGATGCTGACGAAGAGTCTTATCATGCGAAGACAAACACACAGACAGCTGTGGTCTCAACAGAGCTCATGATGAGTCTGTATTGAGCTGATAACAGCGTTTGGAAGTAGTGAAGTCGACCGCAGACAGTCCCACAAAGCCAAGGCACAGACCTGCGTCATCACGATTGATAAAGACCTGTTATAATTTTATCCAAGCCGTGAGCTGAATCGCAGGAGAGAATGAAGCTTGAATGTCTGCTGACATGAACTTCATATGTATCAACATGAATCATGTGATCTCAGCATCCTCTTTGCTTCACTGAAGACAAGAAATATGATTGACAGTGAATCGATTCTTACATAAATAACTATTTTACTATGATGAATGTGCTATAGAACTTCAAGAAGGATATATATCAATATTTGCAGTGGATGGGTGCTGTTAATGCTGAACGGTTACAGTCATATACAGTTGTGTTGATTTATTGATGGTGTGTGTGTGTCAGATCATGAAGAGGAATCTGAACAATGTGAAGAGAATGACATCTCACCCCATCTATCAATACTGTGAGTGTCATCCACACAAACACTGTTACACACACAACTATAACTAAAGCTGTGAACTGCACACTGATGTGTGTGTGTATGTAGATATGACAGGGGCTCAGGATGGCAGTGTGAGGATGTTCGAGTGGAATCGTCCACAGCAGCTCATTTGTTTCAGACAGGCGGGAAACGCTCGAGTCACGCGTCTCTATTTCAACTCACAGGGAAACAAGGTACTTAAACACTCTTGTTAACATAAACTCTCAGAAAATCTATTACCCGCCGTTACTAAAGCCCTGAAGATCCAGTCCAGACATCAGAAACACATCAGTCTATACGCACAAAGACTTATAAACATGTGTGCTCCAAATACTTGACATTAGAACCATCAGTATGATAAAAACGTGACTTTTTCCACGATGTTTTCATCTTCTCAACAGAAGTAAAATGTCATGTGGAAGAAGAATGGAATATGTATGTTTCAGTGAGATATATTTGATATCTTGTGTGTGTCAGTGTGGTGTTGCAGATGGAGAGGGATTTCTGAGCCTCTGGCAGGTCAATCAGACATCTTCAAACCCAAAACCATATTTGGTAAGAACCTTGATTTTTCCTCAAAAGTAAATCTGTCGTTGTGTGTCTGTAGCGGAGTAGATGGGGTGAGGCCGTGAGTAGAGGCCGGTGAGTGAGTGATAATGAGTGTCAGCTGTACGTGCACCAGTCTCGTATCACAGAGGAGATCTGGAGCATAAGAGGACGAGCGACCGGACCGCCGATGAGAGAGGACCAGGCCTGGGTTTATGTTGTGGTTTGTTTTATTCGCCGGCAGTCGACCGTGAGGTGGCTGCCGGCATTTTACTTCCTGTATTTGTTTGTTTGTTTATTTTATTACAATTTTATTTAAAATAAACAAATACAGGAAGTACAGCCCCTCACTGATGACTGCCGGCGAATATAACAAACCCAGACCTGGTCCTCTCTCATCGACGGTCCGGTCGCTCATCGTCTATATCCAGATCTCCTCCGTGATACGAGACTGGTGTGCGCACAGCTGACACTCATTAACACTCACTCACCGGCCTCTACTCACGGTCTCACCCCATCTACTCCACTACAATGTCCTATATGAATGCTTCAGTCAAAACACTTTCAAAAGCATTAATAACATTATTTTAAATGTAATGACATTCAGATATTTCAGACAAAAGCAGCATGTGCTGTCTGTCTTTGTGTAGAATGTACAGACGTGTACTCTTGTCATTTTGTCAGTCGATTCTGAACACTTATTCATATTAAAATTAGTTTACAAACAATTTCCTGAAATGAAACAATAACGGGTGTGTGTGTATGTGTCAGAGTTGGCAGTGTCACAGTAAAAGCTGTGGAGATTTTGCCTTCATCACGTCCTCCAGTCTGATCGCAACAGCAGGACAGTCCAATGATGGCAGGTCAGAGACATCATTCACTGGAAACAAAGTGACCTACAAAACTTTACTTGACCTCACTGTACATTTCAAGTCAACTTCAAACACAATAAAAGTTTGTTTCACATTAGTTTCAAAGTTTGTCAAACTTTTTCACACGTTTCGAACAAACACCAATCCAAACAACTGTCGAGTATGAAACCTCTTCAGTATACACAAAACATTAAATGTGCTTTAGCTACTAAAAATCTACCTTGTTTTTATTTGACTTTATTACCTGATATGACAATCTGTCTCTTTCCTCTTCAGAAATGTTTGTTTATGGGACACTCTGGTCTCGCCCAGTAACACTATGATACACGGTGAGTTCACAAACTCTTCAATGTGCTTTCCAACATGTCAATCGTCATACCATTGTTCATCATGAATGTCGAGGTGTAAACATGGACAAGCAAACGTTCATCAAGATTTCTGAGGGCGGTCTGACGGAGAGATGAAATACATCTTTTTCACGTGACGTGATGCGTTGACAGATGTTGTCATTGGGTTATGATAGCACTCTCTCTCGTTCTATGTTTTTTTTAGCGTTCCAGTGCCACGAGAACGGAGCGACGGTTCTTCAGTACGCTCCTAAACAGCAGCTCATCATCACGGGCGGCAGGAAAGGCTTCGTGTGTATCTTCGATATCCGTCAGAGACAGCTGCTTCACACGTTTCAGGCGCACGATTCAGCCATCAAAGCTCTGGCCATGGACTCAACAGAGGACTTCTTCGTCACCGGCTCGGCCGAGGGAAACATGAAGGTACATTGAACCCATGTGGATACATGACCATGATATAACCATAGTTTCACCAAACATATGGTATCTGTGGAACCTTGGGTTATTTTTGTTTGACTACAAGTAATGGTAAAAAATGATGGCTGCTGTAGTTTTTGTACTGAAGGCTTTAGGTTGTATGCATTTCATTAACCAGTTGTGTTCCTGGTCCAGGTGTGGAAGTTAGCGGGTCACGGCCTCATGCACTCCTTCAGCGCCGAGCACGCTAAACAGTCCATCTTCAGAAACATTGGCGCTGGCGTGATGCAGGTGGAAACTTGCCCAGGGAATCGGATCTTCACCTGCGGAGCCGATGGAACGCTGAAGATGCGAGTGCTTCCCGACCGCTACAACATTCCAGCCAGTATATTCCAGATCCTCTAATAGCGCGGCGGACAGGAACGCTTTCATCGGCACCTCCGCGTTTCAGTGAACCGTAGGAATCTCACGCTGCTGAACATCTTTACCCCGTCCCATGATAGACGCAGAGAAAGGAGCGTGCAGGAGGTCTCTGGGCTGCTGTCATTCCCAGAGTCTGACGCTCCGTACGTAACATGTCGGTAGGAAAGCTGTTTGCATGAGCCGTGTCAATCAAGGCACTTCATTCCCGGGTTATTGGTTGTGTCGTGTAAACGTGCTCAAAGCTTCATTTTTAATGTGTGTGTGTGTTTTTATTTCAAACGACCAGCACTGTGCTTCTGCTCTCAGTGTCAGAGTCCAGCTGTCGGGGTCTGGTTTTTTACTGTATCTTTTCTCATTGGCTGCTGATGTGTTTGTGGAGTGTAAAATGGCACAGTACCCTGGCGGTCCGGTGCGTCGCTGCGGCCCCAGAGACCCCCCAACCATCACCACCCGTCCACACACACACATACAGGCTTGTTTCTGTAGCAGCCAAACTGCAAAACATTTCATGTGAGGCTATGACGTGTTTCACCTCTTCAAGCTTTCAAAAGAAAACTTTTGTTTTGCACATAATGTATATTCTTTGTTTTTTGTGTTCCTTGTATTTATATTTAACGTTAGGAATGTCTGGTATGTTTTAGATGTCTGGGACAAAGTGCAACACTGAATAGCTTTTTGTTTTATTTTATTGACGTATTTATTTTGTTCATGTTTTATCTATTCAGAATATTTGCACTGAGAACTGAGGAAACAATAAAGTCTTGTGCTGAAAAGCTCGATTAGAGAAAACTGTTGTAAACACATGAATGTCTGGCTGTGTGTGGCCGAGTAGCTAAAAGTGGAAATAGTTTGAAATGAGTATATATATAATATAAATAAATCTATATATATATACATAGATGAATATTAAAATGACCTTGCTTGTACAAACACGAGGATGCTTTTAGTTCTTATTCTGCTGGATTTGATCTTAGCTGCTGGAATAGTACTACAGTATATTTGCTTGGATGTATGTGATGTATTTCTTCAAGTCATCTTTGTGTTTCTGTCTGATTTGCTGGCCATCCTGTCGACTGTACGTGTTTAAATGTGTATTTATTGAACGGCCTGATCTGTCTGCGTGTGTAAAAAGCCTCAAACCACTGACTGATGTTTCTGAAGGAACAGCTACTTCTGTCGTGCTCAAAGTTTGACCTTTGTAAACTCAATAAATTCTTTGTTTTTTGAAGAGGATCATTTCAAAGCCGCTTTCATTTCATCTACATCATCTTCACATTGACATGTTTCGGGATGTATTGCTTTCCAAGCATTTGTAGTTACATGCTTACAATATCAAGCATTTTCAATTGTATTTATTTACGGAGCCCTTTTTCACCACATGCATTGTTCCAAAGCAGCTTTACAGGAGAAAAACACAGAAAAGGTGTAACCACAAGCAAGATCATTCTAATCAATAATATCTCATAAAAGTGAGCAACAGTATTTGATGAATATATTTTGACTGACAACACTTGAGCCCATTCACATTCTTACTGCCCACAGTTCAGTTCATCAGTCCGTGTTAGCATTCTTTTATCGTAATGTAAAAAACACGTTTCTTTTGGCCCGATGTCAGGCATGAGTTAATGTGAAGTGGTTCTCGAGGCAGTGTTTTCTAGTGTGCTCTAAAGTCTTCCTAATCTAATCCAAAAATAAAAGTCCTTCACAATCCCATACATGCTACGGTATGGCCACTCTTCACCATCCATTCCCAACAGATGAAGTCCTGTCTCACGTGTTTCCAAACATTCAGTGTGTTGTGAGCGCTGCTGACTTTAAGAACTTTTAACAACATCAAACTGGAGTTTGGGTATTGTAAATAAAATCACAAAAAGTTCAATTGACACAGATTCATTGTTGAGAGACACAACGCACTATATTGATAAGAGGAATGTTTACTTCAAACTGTTAATGGTATCAATAAATAAATACAGTGGCCATAAAAAAAGTGTTTGGAAATGCATGATTGCTATTGCATTAGATAACATTTTTATATAAAGACAGAACAAGGACAAAATGTTTGGGTTTCAAATGATCAAACAATAGACAGTATTCAAAATAAAAAGAACCTTGAGCATCATCATTTTAATGTAATGAATTGACATGTAGACATTTGAAGGCCGGGTAAGCCATGTTGCTCTCTTCTCATCCTACAAGCAATGGCAGAATAATGTGGTCTGGCATGCTGTCGGTAGCCTCCCTGAAACTGACGTTCCTTCGTTTAAATATATATTTTGTCATCACTGTATACTGTACGGCCAGTTTAAAACACTCGATCCACCGGAGAAAGGAAGGAGGATTGGTTAAGCGCATGGAAGCAACTGAAGCATGCATGATTATTTGTCATAACATGACACGACAGAAAGATGACGTGATGGACGGATTGGGTTATTCATCAGAGAGAAACTGAACCTGGTAGGATTTGACGTATCTGCTTTCCCATATGTACAGGTGTTTATCTCGGGGGTTGTATGAGATCATGGACAGAAGTCCATCAGATGCTCTCAGGTCTAAAGCCACACTGAGCGGTTTCCCCTTCAGGAGGTCAAAGGCGTGGGTCACCCGCGTGTCTTTAGTGTCGGTGATGTAGAGGATCCCGCAGGCGATGAAAGCGTTTCCGGCTTTGCTCCTGGGGTAGGTGGTGTTGATGTAGCTGCTGATGGAGAATGTTTTCTCATGTAGTCGCGCCACCACGATGCTGTCGTCCGTGTCTGAGGCAAATATGATCCACAGGCCGTTCTCATCCGCTGCCAGTTTGAAATAAGTCTTGGAGTTATGAAGCAGGTACGAGCGGTTGTGGTAGAGAGCGTTCTCGATGCTCAGCGTTTGTAACATCTTGCTGCGAAGGTCAAACCTGGACATACAACACTTTTCATTTATACAAGATCATTTTAGTTACAACATGATACCTATTCCAGATGCGCCGATAGTTTGAAAACAGAGGATGATCAGGGCCGTTAGTCAAAAGAGGACTGGAAAATTAGATGAATCTGTATCTAGAACATGTTTAGAAACATCAGCAGTTTGATGTTCAATATTAATACTCATTATATGAATTATTAATATTCAGAAAGAAACAGAATTTAATCTTCAGATTCGGCATCAGCAGATATAAGGCTGAGTGGAGAATTCTCAGTGGAGAATTGTAGTGACGGTGCATCTCTAAATCCTATACTACTGTTTGGGATATTTGGTAGTTTTGATGAGTTTACCATTACTCTAAAATGTGGGAGAAAATACAAATATTGATTATAACCGCTCCAAACACTCATTCATTCAGTACATCTGATCTGGTTTAATATATATTTTATGATGAACTCATAGGGGTAGGAATTTTAAAAAACTTGATATTTATGTCAGTGTTGGGTATCTAAAAAAAACATCAAGTCAAGAAGTTTACTTTGCGATATTGGATGTCCCAGCGATGTGGTAGAATATGGAGGCGTTGTATACAGCGTGACCACATCCTTGGAAAACCTTCTTGACGTCAATGGATTGAAAGGTGCTGTTCTGGAACGCTGCGATGCTGTTGTACTCCTTCATGATACGACCTGTAGAAGCGGATGTGAAAGGTTTGTCAACTCTTTCAAACATCAGTGTGGCGTCATTCTTCTCTCTCTCTCTCTCTCTCTCTCTTCAGTACCTGAGAAATGTTCTGCCACCCAGATTCTCTCGTCATCCTGAGCGGCTGTGTCCATCATCCACGCTCCAAACGTGTCGCTCATTTTCATTAGATGTCTGGGGTTCAGCACCGACTTTATCACACAATCTGACAAACACAAACACGCGCATTGACATCACGTGTACTGTTCATGTCATGTGAACTGTGATGAGGAGTACACGTTACTGTACCGTTGATCTTCCGTGCTGGCAGTTTCTGACCGATGATGTCATCGTTTGGAACTGAATTGAGGAGACCTAAAGAAAACCAGAGGGCTCACATTTTAAAGCTAGACACGAAAAACGTCGTTTCACAGATAGATTAATGTTCAGTTATTTCACACCCAAATTCTGCATAAAAAAAATATCACATTTTATGTGTATCACATTAAGGTATTTTGGTCATTGTTATATTACTGAAAACCATGATCGTATTTATGTTTCAAATTCAAAACAACAGTCAATAAATATAATCGTTCTTAGAGGAAAATGTTACAGGACGTTTAAGTAAAATGTAAGCTGAACATCCTCGTACTGTATAACACTGTTGCTTAAAATCCTTGATATCTTTCATGCTCATTCTCTAAATTGTCATGTGATTTCCTTCAATACGTCTGTATGTCTGAAGTACACACATAGTACATTTTACATGATCACACTATATATGAAACCCACTGCCCTCACTTCACAATTTAAATAATAACAAAGAAATTGATAATCATTTATTTAATGGGGAAATTCTTTCGTTTAACAATCGAGTCGACATTAAACCGTTCATCTTTGCTATCGTGGAATTTATTATCTCATTTATTAATAACCCATATGATTTGGCAGGACTCACCCATAGACTCTTTCCCCATATGAGGATGTGATCTGTGATTCCTGTGTCTCAGTGGTCCCTGGGGTCCGGGTGGACCTGGAGGACCGGGTGGTCCAGCAATGCCTGGAGGTCCCGGTGGCCCTACAGATTGAATGAATTCATGTCTCACACACATAAATACTGTAACAGACACATTCAGAAGTTTTCTTGATTCTTTTTACAGTCTTAAACAGATGCTGAAATACGCAACGGCGTACTGAGCTCTTTACCCTCTTTGAGGACATCATTTGACTCTTCACCCTTCACTCCAGGAGGTCCCGAGGGTCCAGGATCTCCTTTCTCTCCAGGGTCACCCTTCTCCCCCGGAGGACCTGCACACACCAAACACAAAATCATACTAAGTCAGCCCATTACAGGTGCTGGAGATGTCGGGTGGTGTTCTGAAAACCTAAAAGATGTACGCTGTGTATTAGTAACGCTTGACTTTAAAGACCAACCAATGAGTCATGACCACTGGGTTTCAAAATAGTCTTACTGTATCATGTCTCAAATCAACAAATATTTTCCAATACTTTTTGTCACCACGTTACAAAGAGCTCCTTTCAGAGTTTATTCATGAGGTGCGTGTGTGTGGGCATCTCTCTGTCTGCTGTCAGACGCAGCTCATATCTCTCTGAATAGATAAAATCCTCCTCCTCGTCCTCAGGAAATGAAGAAAGATGCCTTTGAAAAGAGCGCATTTACATCCATTCATTCATGTGTATGGTGTTGTTCTTCATGTACAGTAGCTGACCTCTTTTGCCCCGTTTCCCATGTGCTCCAGGATCTCCTGGTAACCCTGGAATTCCATCCGTTCCGTTATTCCCCGGCGTTCCGTCCACACCCGGAAAACCTACAGTTCCAGCCGTACACAGAAAAATCACTCAAAAACACCACAATTATACACCTCATATGTTATGAATACGTTGGATCTCATATTCATCACAAACATGTGTCTGTGCATCACATTTAGCCTTTCGTGTACTTTGATACTCACTGCATTTTATACACTGTGATATTTTCTATTCCTGAATCACATAAGGCACATTCCTTTTTGTGTTATATTTGAAATAATGTGTTTATTATGTGTGATTTATGATTAAAGTGTTCTACCTGGCAGTCCCTGTGGTCCTGGTGGTCCTGTGGAAGCCAAAAGTAAATGAAACTCATCAGAGAACAGTAGATGTAAATATCAGTCATATCATAAGAAGGTGCTGAGGCTCACCGGTCAGACAGACTCCTTTAGAACTGTTGCAAATATCCAGAAGAATTTTCACCTGAAACATAATTGAGATATTACTGTGACACTGCCGTCATACTTCACTCTGCATGCACCAATGAACTAGCACATACAATGTCACCAATTAAAGACATATCCAAAACTGAACAAACAATAAATCATCTTATTTGAAATTCATGTGCGATTGGAAGACTGATGGAAGGTTGTCAGGGCATTACTATAGACCACTTCAGATGACATAAACAACGCTCATCCAACACTGCTCCAGAAGAACAAATGTACGAACAAAATACGAAAAAACAGAACATCTATAATTGAATCAAAAGGTTAAACGCATATCTCAAAGGTTTATTAGTGTTTATATCTTGTGAAGTGGCCTATAAATTCACTGAGGTGTTCTGAACACACAATATTATTCAGTTGCTAGGGTGTTTTGACGGGTTGCTAGGTGCCCTTTGGTTAGGAATGGTCACATTGAACAGGAATGTCTTACTGGCACCATGGAGTAGGTCATCATCATCATCATGCCATCCTGCTCCTCTGTTTTGTGCTGGACAAGCTGCTCAGGTTCCCGGTGATGCTGATACTGAACATCTCTCATGAGTTCCTCGTCCGGACCGGCCTCGTCTTCTGTTATGGGCCTCGTCCCTCGATGCTGCCGACTGCGCTTGTTCCTGGAATATTGATACTTGGCTTCATCTTCGTTCACCGTTGTCAGAAACTCCACCACAGAGCTCTGAGAGATGTCCACCATCTGTCTCTCCACCTCAGTCACATGAGTCCACATCTCTGTGTGCTGAATCAGGAGCAGTACCAGACCGGCCGAGTTCATCAGCGTCAGAACACACACGCTGTACAGCACCAAACGCACCTGCCAGGACAAGTGACCACCACATCGTCTGAAGCCTCCGCTTCTCCTCAACTCATCCAACGGATCCAGCATCCTTTCCCCAAACTGAAAAACTGTCCGTTGCACAATCTGAAGGCTTCTCGCTGACTCCAAAAAACAGACAATTCCCCAAAGAGACTGAGAAGAAATGATGTTTCAGGACAATCGAAGTGGTTGTTGTGAGCACGGTCTGAGAGATTTGTGTTGTTCTGAGGCGCTACTGGAGGAGAAGAAGAAGGCATCGCCTGTGAGGTCACCTGATTTATATGCAGTCAAGTTCATTCTTCAGCATGACCGTGGGCTGTCCATAATCTTCCACATCAGCCAATGACTGAGAGCCACTGACTTCAGATGTCAACAGTCCACTGTTTGATAAGTCATCTGGAATCTTCATAAAAAAAAATCTTCAATTGCAAATGTGTGTTGCAAGCTATACAGAGATGTACAATGATACTGAAATCTGGGGTAAGAAAGTATAAAATCATGTACAGTACAGTGACAAAGGTTACAAACAGGTAACAGAAAACAGACCTTTCAATACAAAAATGAGAACTTCATTTATTTATGACAGCGCTGCTTATAAAATCTTTTTTTTAACATGAAACCATGGTAAATTTGAAAATATGCAATAAAAACAATGACAAAATGGAACAAGACAGACCAACAAAAAAGGGTTTCAGCTCCAAGGTGATTTCATGTCACAGTGAGTAAATGTCAGTGGTTAAGAGAACGGTGTGTGCACTCAAATTCAGATACTGTTGATATCATTTGATCTCCTGAAATGCAAAGGCTGGTAACTCCAGGATTTCTTCTTTCCTTCATGGCAGTGTTTGATAAATATTTCATATTATTACAATAAAATCAGTGTGGTTTTGTCATGCATAAGCAGACGTGCATAAAGAGAAGTGAGAATCCCCTCTAATCTCTGATACATTTTAGTAGTCTGTTGTGTTTTGCCCTGCAGCTGTAGGTCAGTGCCAAATAAAACATCCAAGCCGACCCGAGAGCTCATTGGTTGGGATTGTGTGAGCACGCAAGCGAGAAACTAAACATTTTCTGTAGTGTGTGGTTATGTTGAGAGGGGGGGGGCGGGGGGGTTGTAGAGGTCGTTTGACTTCAGAAAGGATTTTTTCAGGAAGATAATTATGTCTGGATAGGTCAAAATAAATAATTCTTCAAGACATGCACATGTTACCTATGTGCTGTGTAAGAGACACTATTTCACCTGAAACCCTTTATGTCCTTAGCTTATTTTAAGTCAGCCTAGTGTAGATACTGAGTGTCCTTACATCAAAGTTCCGAAGTTTAAGCATAAGCTTATTATAACATGAAAAATCCATTTAAATAAGGGTTAAGACATGTCTAAAACCTTGCATGCTCATGGATTAAAAATGAGAAGCAAAATGAATTCACACTAGTTGACGATCATCTTGATTTTACTATGAAAATGAAAAGTTTTTTCATCAAAATTGATGCCATAGCAATCAGACTCTAGGATTTTTTTGGTTGAATTAAATGAACTTTTTCTTTGTGTTAAGCAGAAGAAAAAAATATGAATTCGGAGCAAGTTTTTCTATTTTCAGGAAACGTTTTCTTTAAGGGTGAATGTACCAGGAGAATGAAAGAGGGCCCAAATCTGAGCCTTTTGGTACATCCATTCTCCAGAAGCTTTAAAGAATATCATCTTTTGTGTTATCACTAGGATTCTCAAATATAAATAAAAATATGCTAATTGTATTATTGCAGCATAAAAAAAATGTTTTGACCTTTCAAAATGAATCCACACAAGATTTATTATACAGTTTAATGGAAATGTGATAACTGCTATATTTGCAGAGATTTTTATGTAACAGGCACTCAGAGGGTCAGTCCATTGGACATTACTTGTTTTAGATAAGAGGATGTGGTTTGGCTTCTCTCCCTGTTCACCACATCTCAAACATTGCAGTCATTCTCTGTCATTTGGCACTACTCGTGAGAAACCGAACAGACATCCACCCACAACGGCTATGCTGCATCACACAAGTGGACCTCAACACGTTTTTTTCTCCGAATGCTGGTGTATAACAGCAAACAGACAATCTGACCAGACAATGAACGAAAGAAAAACATGAGACATTCTCACAAAACTGCTGTTATACTGTTCCTCAATACTGATTTTCATTTCTTAGACATTTACCGGTCATAACTGTCACGGTTTTTCTCAACACAACTTTCTTGGAAGTCCTGACACAAAAATACATTTAAGTGATCTCTAAATTTATTGTTGGAAAATATGCACATCTCCCCCTTCTCGTGCCCCTTGCCCACAGTTTTGCCATAAGGGACAAACAACTTATCTGTAGAATTTCAAAACCCGAGGATCACAAAGACCGTATTCAAGTGACACATTTAAGTGACGTGGCCTTCAGTGTGCGGAGGGACATTTTGTTCTCTGATGAATTAAAGATTGCTTGTTTCTCTCAGTGAGACATTCCTTCCTCATAAAATGATGTCTTCTTCATCATGAGAGGCCCTGGATTTCCAAAGAGTCCTGATTTGCTAATGTGTTTTGTGACTGCATGTTCAAAGCGTTTAAAGTCTTTATGAAAGGGTCAAAGAGTTGAAGCGGACCACCAAGAGATTTGGTAGCTTTCCTGTGCCTCAGTGGTAAGAGCAAGGCGCTAGCAACACCAGGGTCATGGGTTAGATCCCAGCTATTGCACATTCTCAGATACAAATGAATAATATAAAGCAATGTATGTCACTTTGGATATAGGCTTCTGCTAAATGCATTAAAGTAAATGATTCTCTTCTGAACAACCGTAATTATTAAAGCAATAAGCCCGTGAAGCAGTGGATTACAGTGCATTTTATAACAGCTGAGGGCGTTGTTGCACGACACGAAGCGTTATAAAATGCACTGTAACCCACTGCTTCACGGGCTTATTGCATTTATAAAATAAAATAAAGTAAATAAAATGATGTTTAGGCAAAGTAATGCGGTCAGCCATTATAAATCAGGGTATTTTATAACGGCTTAGAACTCGGCTCAGCCAATCAGAATCAAGGACCAGAACTGACTGTTTTTTTAATATGCATTTGTTGTTTGGCAGATGTTTTCAAAGTGATTTATAGTACAGTAAAGTCATGCTAGAGTTACCCGAGGTTCAGTTTCAACTCAAGGGGAATACAGTAACCAACAACATCTAGTTAACTAGTCTCGCGCTTTAACCACATGTTTAGCACCATAAAGTATTGGCCAATCTGTCATTCTTCTGTAATACAGTCTATCAAATGCATGTGATGGAAACACATAACGTGGGTGAAATATGATCATAATATTCCTATATCATATGTATTTCAATTCTCATGAATGTGCAGTGGACATTATCCAGATGTACACATACTGTATGAGACACACACACTCGTCTCTCTTCACACAGAGCTCCATGCATCTGCACTGACGGCGCTCACACATGTCTGCTTGTTTCCAGAAATTCTTCACAAATGAAAGTGGGCGTTCTGTGAATTCATAACATCTTGGATTCTGAAGAAGACACACAACGGCAAAACTGAAGAGACACAAAATAGCTTCAGTGTTCACTGAAACAATTTGTTGTTGTGTTAAATCTAATGGTGCAAACACATCAAATGCCTGCAGTGAATAATGTACATGCTAACAGACTCACACATCAAAAACATTCAGAAAGAAAAGAGTTACACATATTACACTTAAGTAAACATCTCAAGATGGTTGTGCATAAAGTCACTCACACCCACGAAACAGTTTACAGAACATAACAAAAGATGAAGCAATGTAAAGTAGTCAGAGCTTTTCTTTCGAAGGGATGGATCACAATAAAATGAAACTTTTATCATTTCAGACCTATATGAGTTTATTTCTTCTCCAGAACATAAGAAGAAGAAATTTTGAGGAATGTTAATTGCCGGACAACATTGAACCCCACTGACGTCCACAGTACAAACAGAAAACCAGTCAATGGGTACTGCCGTTGTTCGGTTGTATGAAGATGTAGATTGGAAATGATGAGAAATGTTTGATTGTATATTTTCAATAATATTCACCAATCTGAGCTCAGTTTGACACATTGTTGACATCTCTTCTGAAACTCTAACATTTGTGACCATTCTGACTCTTTTTCTCAGGAGGAGAATTACTTTAAGCAAAAGTTTCCATTTGCTCACCATTTGATGGAATGATCTGCTGCAATGAAGAGTGAAATGATGGCCTCTGTGTAGTGTTTGTTGAGCAGGAGGGGCGGCAGGATGACTCAAGGACATGAAGCAGATGTGTTTCTCATCTCTGCTCTTTGATGTCTTAATGAGTTGAGCACAGTTGAGGGTTGACGGTGTTTTGGAAACACTGTGATGCTGAAGGCCACGCTCACAGAGCAAGGTCACGCTCAAGTTTTATTTTGACTTTTGAATGATCCCGATCACACCCCATGTGAGCGTTCCGATATAAAAGTCTATGTGTGCTCTCCAGACACGTTACTCTCTTCTTCACACACGTGTTCTGATGTCAGCCAAACTGCTCCAGCTCTGCGGAATGAAACCTTTGCGTCTCGACGGTGAGGCCGTGGTGGATTTTCTGATTCACGGGGCTCGTAACGGCACTGACAGAGCCGCCGGACCCCTGCCTGGATCCACAGTCACGTTACTGCTGCTGTTTATCTTCCTGCTGCTGGCCATCAGACATCACCAGACAGACACGTCTCATATACCCGGTGAGTAACTTCTGCTTCATCTCCACACGTGCACACCGTACACGCTTCCTTTACCTTATTGTGGAGATAATAGGAACAGTTGCTCTGCTGATGGGTGTGAAAGGTTTCACACATCTGTGACGGCAAGTCATGTTTGCTCTTGCTTTTTAAGTTTTGTTATAGAAAAAATTTCATTCTTTTGTAATAAAATCCCATATTTCAAAAGGCATAGTTCTGATTCTGAATTCTGTCTGTAAGCACACCTCTGCTACATTCATTCATTGTTTGCAAACAGTATAGACTAATTACTTTTAATAGTCATCTCCAGTGTAGAATTTACCGAAATGTTGCAAGTCCCTTTCTAGACATCTCAACCTGTTGTGTTCTGAACTCTTATTGGCTGATTTTCCTCATTCATATCCAAGCAGTGCATAAAGGACCTCTAAATGAATTTGTATTGTATACATCCAGTACATGTATATAACCAGCCGGTTTTCTGTGACGTGTTTCATTCAGGTCCTTGTTTTCTTCTGGGTCTGGGGCCTCTGTTGTCTTACTGTCGGTTCATCTGGTGCGGGATCGGAACAGCCAGCAACTACTACAACTCCAGATATGGAGACATGGTGCGGGTGTGGATCAACGGTGAGGAGACTCTCATCCTGAGCAGGCAAGTCCTGACGCTTCATTTCACCACACTCAGATAGCGCAGGTACGTCTGTTCAAGATCTGGAAAACATCTGCTCAACGTCACTTTTACATCCGTTCTCAATCATACACATCTTACAGGCGTCTTCTAGACGAGCGAACAACGTCTTGCAGATGTCAATGCAGACATCAAATAGACGTCTGCCAGGTGTATGTGTGCTATCAGGGCATTCTCTCACTCGACAAGCTTCATTTGTGATCATCACGTCAGGAGAACTGACTCTGTTCATCATCATCACAGGTGCTCTGCTGTGTACCATGTGCTGAAGAGATCTGTGTACACCTCGCGCTTCGGCAGTAAACTGGGTCTGCAGTGTATCGGGATGCACGAACAGGGCATCATATTCAACTCCAATGTCACACTCTGGAGGAAGATACGCACCTTCTACGCCAAAGGTTTCTACACCTTTAAGTTGAAATGATTCTTTTTATTACTTAAGGATCCTAAAGTTCTTTTAATGCACCCGTGTAAGTGTTTGTGTGTCAGCTCTAACAGGTCCGGGTCTTCAGAGGACTTTGGAGATCTGTACATCTTCCACAAACACACACCTGGATGATCTGTCTCAGCTGACAGATGCTCACGGACGGGTGGACATTCTGAATTTGCTTCGCTGTATTGTGGTGGACATCTCTAACAGACTCTTCCTGGGAGTTTCTCTCGACGGTCAGTCCTGCATCAAACGTTCGTCGCTCAAGTGAAACGTCTGGTTATTCCTGAATATTTACTATGCCATTGTGTTACAGAGCGAGATCTGCTTCAGAAGATCCAAAACTATTTCGACACCTGGCAGAGGGTTCTTATCAAACCTGACGCGTACTTCAGACTGGACTGGCTGCACAGAAAACACACACATGAAGCGTGAGTTCAGTGAAGCCCTATCATCACAATACCACAGCCTCGGACCGCCAGCATCAGTGATAGTGTGTTTCTGTTTTGTGTGTCAGTCAGGAGCTGCAGGATGCCATCGCGGCACTAATAGAAAAGAAAAGATGTCAGCTGTCACAGGCCGAGAAACTCGAGCACCTGGACTTCACTGCAGAGCTGATATTCGCTCAGGTCAGTATCACACACACACACACATTACAAATCACATCCCGTACACGATAACAAGAATGTGTGTGTGTGTTTGTGTGTAGAGTCACGGCGAGCTGAGCGCGGAGAACGTCAGACAGTGTGTGTTGGAGATGGTGATCGCGGCTCCAGATACTCTGTCGGTCAGTTTATTCTTTATGCTGCTGTTACTCAAGCAGAATCCAGACGTCGAGCTGAAGATCCTGGAGGAAATACACACCGTTTTAGGTCTGAACACACACACACGTGCATCTGATGAATGAATCCTGAAATCCTGTCATTATTTACACACCTGCTTGTATTATTGCTTTTATATTCATTGTTTTATATCCACCTGTCAAGCCTATTGTGCGGAACTAAACTGTGACATTTCTCAGAATATCTTCATTTGATTGTTGAATGACTTGAGAGTGAGATTATTTGAATCTTTGTGTTTTGTAGCTGACAGAAGCCTTCAGCACTCAGATCTCTCCAGGTTTCATGTTCTGGAGCGTTTTATCAACGAGTCTCTTCGGTTTCATCCGGTCGTGGACTTCACCATGCGGCGAGCGCTGGCTGATGATGTCATTGAGGGTTACAGAGTGAAGAAAGGGACAAACATCATATTAAACACGGGCCGGATGCACAGATCTGAATTCTTCCCCAAACCAAACCAGTTCAGTCTGGACAACTTCCAGAAAAATGTGAGTGTCTTCTGTTTTAGACATGATAGTCTATCAAAGCATTGATTTATTTTTTGTTTACAATGTAGACTTACTTTAAAAAGAACACTTTGGATTGACTTTATATGTTATTTACTTGCGCTTAACGCGACTCATGCAAACTTCGTGTTTAGTGTGAAAGTAGTGTAACTAAGGTGACCACCACCCAACAAACCAAATGTGGGACAGGTAATCTGTTTGTGTGGGAGAATGTGAGACAACATTGAAAATGCGTAAAACTGTGACAGAATAACAGAATGAATTTTTAGCTTATAAAAATAATTGAACTAAATAACGTGCGTCCTAATGTTGACAACTTAAAATTTCTAGCTTTGGTTGTCCTAGTAAAAATCCCTCCAGGAAGTGAAGAGAGATGGATGTCGCTCATCATTTGCATAAAGTAGAAACATTCTCAACTTTTGTCGCACTCCCGTCGCTGGACTTTCTGTCGCCGACGGTCACTGTCGCTCGTGTCGCCAGCTCTCTATTGAAATGAATGAGATTGCGTCGCTCTGCCGCTGTCCATTTCTGGGTGTCTGAATGGGACTTAACAGTCTCTCTCTCTCTTTGTGAAAAGGTGCCGAGTCGTTTCTTTCAACCATTCGGTTCAGGCCCTCGTTCTTGTGTGGGAAAACACATCGCCATGGTGATGATGAAGTCGATTCTGGTGACGCTGTTGTCACGGTTCTCTGTGTGTCCTGTGAAGGGCTGTACTGTTGACAACATCCCTCAAACCAACAACCTCTCCCAACAGCCGGTGGAGGAGACGCCTTCAGCTCTCAGTGTTCAGCTCATCCTGAGAAACTCTGTCTGATTCATCTCATCATCTATTTATCAAACACCTTGTTTTATTACATTTGTATGCTCACATTTGTTTGCAATAATTGTGTATGTATTTGAGATATTATGATGTCATTTTGTGTATTATTATTTCATACGGCTTATATTCATAAATAAAACTACTGTATAATGTATTTGGAATTGATTGTATGGAAAGCAGAAATCAGGTTGGCTGGTCAACAGTGATTGAAGTACTAAATCAAACTTCATTCATATCGTTATATATTTATTGTGATATAAATTTAGGGGTTTTGTAGAGATTAGGAAGGCCTATAGGAGATGTGTGTGTGCATGTACCACCACTTCAAACATAGATGCAGTTCTTCATCAAGAGTCTTCAAAAGTGTGTGTTGTGTGATAAAGTTTTATTTCTCTACAGTATGCAGCAATGTTTACATTTCTCACTACACAATAATCTTTGTAACTTTCTGTTGGTTAAGAAAAAAATCTTTATAGTCAATGCAAAATAATACCTTAAAAACTCCACTCAACAAGCTAACAAATATTTGCTAACATTACTGTACAGAAATTGAACGATATAATATACTACTGTATGAACACAATAAGAAAGTAATTTAAGTATAAACACAAAAAACTAAATGATACCGTTAGATCACCAAATCCCTCTCGAAAATGAGCTGACTAACTTCATAGTCAGGGAGCTGTCAATCCAAATCTCATTAGCCAATGAGAGTAATATGTCACTAAGACCCGCCCACATGTGAGGTTTATTCATAAAATGAGAGCGTAAACTTGAGAGGCGTGAACTAAAACTCTAAAAGGTCAAATGAAAACTAGCAGCGACTTCCTAAAACATGGATTGCAAAAATGGAAATTAGAAAGCAGTTTATTTGTAAACCATTTTACATTCTTACAATTGATGGTTTTCATTATCAGAGTGTTTCTCAAGAGTTTGCGTTCAAATCAATATTTACCGAATGTCCACTTCTTTACCCTTCTGGCAGTAAGTCAAGGTGTATTTAAAAACAATGTCTGGATGTCGGCCTGCATATTCCCCTCACAGCTCGTCTGTTTTGAGCATTCTGTCAGTAATAATATTACCAGCAGAGGTTGCTGTCGCTCTACATCAAGAGTACTGCAGCATCTCAATAATCTCCACAGCACATCTGATAGATATTATTGAGTGTTTAGAGCTGTCAAATGAGCTCAGTGTGTGAAGTGAAAACTAGTTGAAGTCAACAGATGTTGAACAGACGCTCTTATAGATGTGTAGCTCCTGTGTGTGGCTGGCAGGCAGCATCTCAGGGTCCATTAGATTTCAGGGACCATTTCTTCCATATGGGTCTCATGACGCCTTCAGCCAACACGTACAGCCTGTGATTAGACACACACAAACAAACATACACACTTTGGGTTTCCATGTTTTATGGGGACTTTTCATAGACATACACTGTGTCTCAATCAACTCCCTAGGTAGTGAATACAGGTTCCTGCACTGGTAAGGGGCCTGACTCACATTGGGACACTGATGGCTTTTTTCCTGTTACATGACTGCTTGAGCACATTGTGAAACGTCAACAAAAAGCAGAACCCTGCCACTTTATTTCTTTAATACTGGTTAAAGTACATTCAATTCAGCCAAAATGAAAATTTTAATTTAAAGAGCCATTGACTTGGTTAAAGTCATCTTTATATAGAGGGTAGAGTAGCTTTCCTTCTATGTTAACCATCTGAAAAGTTGTTGATCAAAAACGTCCATGAAAAACAAAGATATTGTTTCTCAAAATAGTCAACTGTGAATAACCTGAACGAGTTGTTATATTTTCAAAACTCAGGCCTGTAACTTTCAGACGTAATAACGTTTTCTATGTTTACCTGTGGGTCCAGTTAGCTCGCATAAATATAAAAATGTGTTGAAAGTTGTCTGTTGTCATTACTTGGATGAACAAATAGGCTAGAGAAGGATGTAGAAAAATCAGTCAGTCATGTTAGCACTTGGCTAACGCATTAATGTTAGGTCTTGCATTGTGGGAATCTCTAGGGAACAAATGTTTCTGTACACTGGAAGGATTTTGCGAATGAGACAGCCCTAAATAGGGCCGACTCCCTGATCAAAGATAATTTTTTGATGTTTTCAAAATGTTTTCAAAAAAACATTTGCATAGGCCTACACTTCAAAGAAAACATATAGATATACACAGTATATATAAGATATATCCAGTAAACACAGTACGTTCTCATGACGTCGACAGTTTGTCTTCATTTTGTCACCGTGACATTACTTTGTGACCATGTTCTGAGGACGTTTTGGCCTCAAATAACGTTGTGAAGGAATCCCATGGAGAACGTTGTAGCGACGTGATGTGCTGGTCTTCAGGTAACCTGGACACTGGTCATTTGATTACTAAATCTGGTCATTTCGATTTATTATGTTATTATTTGGAAAATGTATGATCATAGAAAAATCTGTTATAATGTCAAGACGAATGCTATTAATCTGACAGCTATTAAACTGGAGTTTAATTCGATACCACGATTAAAACTCATTTATCAAACACATATTTTTGTGATTTTCGATCGATTTGGCAAGTTTAAATGAACGGAACCTGATGTTTGTGAGTGTGGCTAAAGAAGCTTTTGCTTTTTTGATTTCTAAAAACGGACAACCTGCTAAACTATTGTGGTGTAATGTGAGTGTTTGAAGTTGTGATCAGTTGATATTCGTGTCAGTCAAGCTGATCTGTGTTGTTTTTTGTGAGAATCACTCTAGTCAACACTCAGATGGAGATGAATATGACGCATTTTATTGCCGTGGTAACCTGTGCAGCTGTGCGCACACCAGAGAAGACACTGACGACAAATGCACATTGTAATACAGAAACAAAAAAGCATACACCTGTCTGATACTCACATCTCCATGTCAATGGTCTCTAAACACCCACACATTTATGAGCAAATACATACAGATGGCTGTGTTCATGCCTACAGAGCCGAGAGAGAGGTTTTGAGATACTTCAGCTTTTGTTAACTTAAAGAACATTTAGCATGATGGAAACAAAGCCTAAAAGCAGACAGTAGTCAGAACAGTGGAAGTAGTTACACGTGCCATGGGCTGCTCCTTTCATACCACAGACAAACAAAGTCATCATTCACTATTGTTTCTGTCATCCATTAGATTTTCTGACACAATGTGTGTAATGCCAGACAAAACCAGCTGGTATGATGTGATATTGTATGTGAATGCTTGTTTTGCTTCGTTGTAGATGAGATGACATTATTCAATGTCTCATTCATATCTGAAGTACTAAATTACTAGGCACCAATGTTTATAACTTGGTGTTAAAGGTTTGTTTAAATCCTCCATTATGCGCGAAAGTGATGCTCCCTTAAGCAAACAGAATTACCATAAAACCTGTTTATTTGTTTTATATTGTGTACTTTAATTCTGGGAAAACTGATGAAGAGAAATTGTGTGAAGTTTAAATGTACTATGGGCATAAACATACACAAATAATGAAACGCACACACCCGTATGCACGCACACACACACACACACACACAAGTTTGTACAGCTATCTTAATGAGGACATAAATTGACGCAATGCATTCTCTAGCCCCTTACCCTAACCATCAGAACTGAGTACCTGACCCTATCCCTCACCTTAACCTAATTATAACATAAACCCTAAAACCAGGTCTTGACCCTCAAACAGCACTTTAAAGGGGTCTCAGGACGTGAGGACCGGCCAAAAAGTTCCTCACTTTATTCTCTTAGTCCTCACTCTGCTGGTCTAAAACTCAAACTGGTCCTCATAAACATTGATGTACAAGTACAAGTACACACACACAAGTGTCTATACACAGGCATATTGATTTTTATACTGTACAAACTGCATATTCTATTGCCTTCCCCTAACAAACCCCAAAACCTAAACACTACACAAAACTTTCTGCATTTTTACATTTTCAAATAAACATCATATAGTATGTTTAATAATACATTTGAATTGTGTAATGTCATTGTGGGGACATTTGGACAAACACACAGACGAGACTGCCCTGTACCTTGACTCTCTCTTTGTATTAATACAATACTTTACGAATGTATGCACTGCAGATGGATGTTAGCGCTGGTTACCATGGAGAGCATAAGTTTCAGTGAATACCGGTAATCCTGTAAAATTATAAATCGTTATGTATTTGGGTTGAGGTAGAACATTCATCGTACACTTCGTACACAAAATTTAGGGGTTTTGAAGGGTTCTTGTGCAGGGATGCAATTTTGGGTCTCCAAAGAACCGTTCAGTCTAAAGTTCCTAAAAAGAACCCTTCCTTATATATTTTACTAGTTTCTAGAAGAATCACAATATTTCAAAATTCATCACATAGCCTTATTGCAAGATTTGTACAATAACATTACCTGTTGAAAAAAACTGTTGTTTATTGACACAAATGTATATGAATTGATGTAAATTGTTCTTGCTGTGTCTATATTCAAGATGTATTACTAAATATACATTACTAAGTGACACCACTAGGTGGTATGTTCCATGGTGTTAAGCTTCTGTTATACTGAAGAAGTGATCCCCCACAAGGCAGCATGAGCGGAGTATCTTGTGACCTGTTCGGCACACACGTGCCCTCTTTTCTCAGTCAGCTAAAGAAAAAGGCATAAACCTTAAATACTAGTTATTGTTCTCTAATAAAGCTTGTTATTATAAACATGAGCCTTGTCTAACAGGAAGAGGGGTGGGGATGTCGCTGCACTTCACAATAACACTTTTATAATTTCCCAGAAGTCTAATTTTAAATACAATTCTTTTGAAGTCATGGTACTTCATGTAATAACACCTAATACTCAGGATAAATCATTTACAAAAACTATTCTGGCTATTGTATATAGTCCTCCAGGGCACAACACTGATTTTATTAAAGAATTGTTTAGTTCTTATCAGAAGTAGAACTGGCCGCAGACAGAGTCCTTGTCGTTGGTTACTTTAACATCCATGTAGATAATGATACAGATGTTTTAGAAATGGCTTTCAAAGACACTCTTAACTCCATGAACATTATACAACACCTTCATAATCATACCTTAGATTTAAGACTGTCTAACAGTACAAATGTGGACAGTGTTAAAAAATTTCAGCAGAGCAAAGCCATTTCAGATCATTAACTAGTACTGTGTTTGCTTCACTTGCCTTTGTCTGCAAATCATACTCCTTGTAAGAAATATGGTAGAACAATAACTTTATCTACCAAAGATTTGTTTCTCGATAATCTGCCTGAATCGTCTCAATTCCCTAGCATGAGTAATAACGTAGAAGATCTTGACATTACCACCGAAACGTTTAACTCCACCTTCCCCGAAACAATATACAAAGTTGCTCCTCTGCGCTTAAAGAAGATTAAAGATAGCAGGCCAACACCATGGTACAATGAACACACTCAGGCTCTAAAGAAAGCAGTCCAAAAGATTTAGCATATCTTTAACCAAATTAGAGGTATTTCGTACAGCATGGAAGGATAGTACAGGAAATACAGGAGAGCCCTAAAACACTAGATGATCAAACAACTAACTACAGCTCTCCTATGGAGCAATTGCAAACATTTACTACTGTAGATCACGATGAACTGATCTAAAATCATTAGGTCAACCACATGCATGCTAGACCCTATACCTACAAATCTACTGAAAGAGATACTCCCAGAAATGATAGATCCTCTGCCTTAAGCATCTAAGGTGGGTGTTTTAAGGCCCCTTGTCATTTCTTAAGTACTTGAAAAAGTAGTTTGTTACTTCTTCCACAGGAATGACATCAATGAAGAATTCCAGTCTGGATTTAGAGCAGGGTGGGGGGTATGCAGCGACGAGACGAGACAACGGAGACGGGAGCCCTCGGAGCGACTGGAAAGAGAGAGGGGAGAGGAAAAAAATAAAATTATAGTCCAGTTCCCTGACATGCTGCCACTCATTCCTCAACCAGCCAGAGTACTCTCTTTCGCGGTGCCTTGCGGTGGCCCTGGGGCTTCGGTGGACGGCTCCCCCTGGCGGCCGGCGGTGGCTCCTCCTTTATCTGGGAGTCGGGTTCCCCGGGTTCCCCGGCGGATTCCCCGTCCCCTGCTCCTCCCCCTTGGACGCAGGCTCCGGCCTCTGGCAGGCGGTGGCCGCACCCGGTACTTCCGCCCCCTGCTCCTCCCCCTTGGGGGACGGACGCAGGCTCCGGCTCCCAGGGGTGCGGCAGCAAAGGTCGCCGTTCCACCGAACTGTGCAGTTCCGTTTCCCAGAGCCACCGCTTCGGGCAGCCAATGGCGGACGCCCTTCCTCCGCGCTGCCCGAACTCTCCGGCACCGCGAGGCCACTCGGCGGAGAGGACTCTCCTACAGCATGTCTCTCCTTCCTCCCGGGTTTTGGCACCAATGTAACAAGATTCAAGTAGGGAAGGAAGGAGGCGGGAACCGCAGACATTTAAATAAAGTTTTAATATAAATAATAACAGCCGGCGGCCCCTCAAGGACGACCGCCGGTGAAATAACATAAACATAAACATAAATACAAATATAAATACAAACGTAACACAAGTTCGGGCCCGGTCGCTCGTTCCTTTTATATGCTCCCAATCTCCTACGTGATTCAAGCCCGGTGTGTGCACAGCTGGCGCTAATTCACAATTACTCACCGGACTCGAACCACGGTCTCGCCCCGCCTACTCTACTAAATAGAGATTATGTAATATTGCCAGGTCTCAATAGCTTACATAGCATGATCGTGCCTCGTCACAAATTGAGTGTTGTGCTTGTAAAAGATGACTTCCAAACCACAATAAATGTTTTATGGTCAGAAGATGCTGATTCCTTAGTACATGCACGTAGACTAATTTTATTGGTATCTATAGTTAGTATGATAGGCACTATTCCCATAGCAAATTGAGTGTTTCCAAAATTATAACAACAGAAAATTATTAGAGTTGGTTACTAAACACATTCACATCCATGCGATGTGTTTTGTGTGACTGCAAATGTCGCTAACGGCTAACAACCAGCTGCAACCTCAGAATCTTGTTTGAGCTATTAGTATAGCCCAGTATTATACCCCGTGGCAGCCAAAAGAGTGCTTTAGTACATGTTTATGAAGTGACATGATGTAACAGCGGTTTCTGCCTAGTCAACAATCATGTGTCTTGCATTGCCCACGTGTGCTTAGACAGTGACAGTATTTACAACTTTGAAAACAGACTATTGCTCTTATAAAGCACATGGGGGAACCATACACCAAAGTTCTCTGTTGTTGCTTTAATGCTGAAATGTTTTTGATGCAAGGAATATTTCCACTTAATATGATTTGGAAATTGTGAGTTCTACGAAATATAAACAAATCCAATTTGTGGTGTAAATGTAAATATTATGAGCACTGCATTGTATGTGCTTTTTAGTGTAATTATAAGGAGCAGTTCACACAGCATATGTTTTTCCATTTTGCTGCGTCTCTTTTTCATTGTTTTTTTATGTAAACACCAACTAGAAAAACTTGTTTGACACCTACATGTCTTTTGTCAATTAGACCTTTTGTGGCCTCTCGCGCTCAGGTGCCATGTTACATTTTTACTTGCAGTGGAGCTCATCAATGTCAGTTCCACAGCGGTGGACCAATCGGAAGACCCCAAAGGTGGGCTAAGCATTGTAAGCTTTTGTTTATAATAGCAAGTTGTTTACAGTGGCAGTTCATGTTATCAAAAGAGCGCCTCAACACCTTTGCAGTTTGCGCTGTGCTTTTTAAAACCATTGCGTTTTTACACACAAAGAAGTATTCTGTGTGAACCTCCCAATGTCCTGTATGATGAGCCATACTGTTGGTGCAACATGTTGTCAAAAAAATATGTGATAGCAAGGGAGCCATTGAAACATCTGTGCCCAGAGCACATCAAAGTCATAATCCATCCCTGTATATTTTCTGACTCGAATTTAACAATACAAAACAGGATATGTGTATTCAGTCAAGGTGTGATGTAAATGAGCTGAGATCTGTATGTGAATAAACAGGAAATAAATCTGCTGTAATAATAGTCCTAAACTCACACACGTACAAGACCTATTTCATCCACATCCACGTTCCATTGACATTTAGCAGAAAGTGCAGTTTGTGGTTTGGCTGAAGTCAGGTTTGAATTGTAGTTTTCAGGGAATGTTTTTGGCAGAAACTGCTGGAGTGTGCTGTTCACTCTCTGGGGTTTAATCTGAGAGTGAATTAGACAGCAATTAACTGCCATTATAGTCTGCTTCATCTCTCTCTCTCTCTCTCTCTCTCTCTCTCTCTCTCGCTGTGTGTATGTGTACAACAGACAGTATTTATGTGTAGAGGATTAATGTTTATTAAAGCATGTTGTTAGACATGTCACACAAAGCAGCGACCTTGGCGATGTTTGTAATGGAACACAAACATAGCGTTTACTGTGTGTGCGCTGTACTTATATCATGTACAGTACAGTCATGCTGGGGTATGGAAATACAAACTAAACATGGACCAGTACATTCAAAATATTGCCCCAAAAACTCTTCCAATTAACAGTGAAATGACTCCAACAGAAATATTTGATCAGAGTTTTAAAGTTTTATGGTATGTTGGTTAAACAAAATGTCAGAGTAGAGGTATAGTATATGCCCACAGTAAGGTTAAAATTACATTCAGAAAGCACTTTAATATCATTTTCGCCAGCTAACAGAGAATCACTGTTGCACATGAGCTGATACACAATACCTGAGGACAAGTACAATACCCAGCAAACACAGTACGTTCTGATGATGTCGCCAGTTCATCTTCATTTGGTCACCAAGACACTACTCATGTCTGAGGATGTCTAGGCAACATTCCTTTTCTAAGAATTTTTGCTGACGTTCAAGAAACACCCAAGCCACGACCTCAAATAAAGTTGTGAATTAATCCTGTGGAGAATGTTGTAGCAACGTGATGTACTGGTCTTCAGATGACCTGGACACTGGTCATTTTATTAATGTTAAAATCTTTTATAATATCAAGTCAAATGTTATAAATCCGACTTCGGACAGTTATTGAACAGTTATTCGATATCACAATTAAAACTTTTTATTATCTTTTTATTTAAAGCGCGCACGCGCCTTCTCTGTTCTGCAAATTATGTTTTATTATTAGTGGTGGGTTTAGATTATTTTTTTTAATCTTGATTAATCTAGATTAATTCCAAGATTAATCTAGATTAATCTAGATTAAAATGGCTCATTTGAATTCTGCCTAAGCCATTCAGAATATGTGTGCTACCCAAACAATGACTAAAAGTAAGTCTTTGAGAACGGGTTTCTCAAGCCAGGTGGCGCATTAGACCAGGGGCTCATCTCCTGTTTCCAAAATGCATCACAAACTGCTTGAGAAAGCTGTTCTACTATGATAATTGGTGATGAAAATCTGGGCCTCTTCTACTACCCCGAGACACAGTGCCACACAGTCACCACTGCCTTCCAGGCAGGCATCGACGTCCCCAGCTTCCTGCTATGCGTCCATCCTCCCCTCCGTCCCACCTATCGAGATGTGGACGGTTATAGGATTACGGCAAGTGCTTATTAAAGCAGACGTCCACTTTTCGCGGGGGATGAACAAGGCCGAACTGTACGGCTTGTACTCCTCCCTCTAGCCGGATTCCCTGGCTGCACTAACCGTCATTCCGAGCTCCAGCAGGCAGCATCCCCAGGCACCATTCAAGCCCGCCACACATCGAGCCACCCCAGCAGCGTGAGCATGGCTCCGCAAGCGGCCCCAGCTCACCCACACATCCTCGCAATCTCCTCCTCCAATCCCTTTCCAAGTCAATGGCCCGCTTCCCCGCCGTCGAACTCCAGTGCGAGGCTGCATCCACTGGCAACGCAGGCTCAGGCTCACGACTTCCCCGCCTTCCCTCTGGTCTCTGGCCCAGGCAACGACAGTAGCTTGAGAATGGCCCCGCAAACAGCCCCAGCGGCGCTATTCCCGCTCTCATGTCTCTCCCTCAGGCTCGTCCCTCCTTCTCACTGTCATCGGCAGCAGCGATGCCGGTCCCGCACCTCCCGTGACAGCTAGCATAGGGTCTGAGATTCTGGCAGGTGCGGACGTAGACCTCTTCTCTCTTTTTATCCCCACTCTCACCTCCGTCAGCAGATCACCAAATCGCCAACGGCAAGCTCTCACTCACTCTAAAAAACACAACACACAGCAGTTCACGCACCTTAACATTTCCTGAATTCACCATAGCCTTTTCACGCTACCTCAAGGTAATCAGCACGGCATTCCCTCATAGGAGGCGCGAGCTCAGCGACTACCTTGCCATAGTCGCGGAGCTCGTGCTCTCTTACGGGGAACCCATTTCTACACCTATCATTGTCTATTTTCTGCCAAGTTCATTTCATGCGCGGTCTGCAGATCCATCACTCATCCTCCCCCCCCGCCCGGACTCACCTCACATCAAATCCACAGGCTACGTCCCACGCTTCCCATCATATCCCGCCAACCCACCTCTGCCCGATTCTAATCGCCAGCAGGCATCAAGCGGCGAAACATGCAGGAAGTTCAACATCGGCGCTTGCTCACGCCAGCGGTGCCGCTTCCTGCACGTTTACAGCTTCTGCTGTGGCGCGCACACCCACATTGTCTGTCAAGTCTCTAAAGCTTCAAATAAAAGTCGTAAACAGTATTTATCGACTCCCGTGAATGTTTTAAGTTTGTCTGTTGAATTGTCTCTTCACCCCGACACGCGCTTTAGTGATTACGTTCTGTCGGGTCCCTCAAACGGCTTCAACCCCGGTATCGAGAGTCTACCTTCCGTGAGCCTAGTCTGCCCCAACCTTCAGTCTGCGCTTGCCGAACCCGAAACGGTCGATCTTCTAATTAAAAATGAAATCGACTCAAACTTCATGATCGGCCCCTTCGCCGCTCCCCCCTTTAAAACCTTTCATATCAGCCCCATCAGCGTAGCTACCAGAAAATTTGGACTTTTGGCATCTGTTCGGCATTCGCATGCGCAATCAATTCTATTTTTCCGTTCGCCTCACTTTCGGTTTGCGGAAGCAGCCCAAAAATTTTCGACATGTTGTCACAGGCAATCTGTTGGATTCTCTCTAACAACTACTTCATTCGTACCTCATTCACCTTCTAGACTCTACTAGACATTTTCTAGTTATCTCGCACCCAGACTCAGTCCCAGCCGCGCATTTCTCGATAGTCCAAAAAGTTTTGCCAAGCTCGGCATTCCACACGCCCAAGATAAAACCTCGGGTCCGAGCACGTCAATCGAATTCTTGGGCATCAATCTGGACTCGCTGAACTTTCAGGCATCCTTGCCCAAAGAAAAAATCGATAGATCAATTCTGATCGCTTCCACTCTCCTAAACAACCCCCATTGTTCCAAACGCAAATTATTATCCGTTCTCGGCCACCTCAATTTCGCGATGCGTATCATCCCCCAAGGACGCCCGTTCGTGTCGCACCTCCTCTCCCTCGCTTCCTCAGCTCACGCCCTACAGGACTTAATAACCCTAACCAGCGCATGCCATGACGAGCTCGGTTTATGGATAAAATTCCTTAATCAATGAAACGGTTTGTCCTTCTTTTACAAGGACATGCGCGCTCTCCCCGTCGACAGTCAATTGTTCACCGACGCCGCCCCCTCCATTGGTTTCGGAGGATATTACCAAGGACGCTGGTTCGCCTCCATGTGCCCCCCCAGCTCCTATAATTACCGCAGTCACTATCGTCCTCCACCTTATTCGAGCTGTACCCTCTCGTAGTCACGGCTTTTTTGTGGGGGAAGGAGTGGTCCGCTTTAAGCATTACCATTCATTGCTACAACGAAGCGACAGTGCACTGAATCAATAAATGCCGTTCACATTGTTCCGCACTGATGCCTTTCCTTAGACGCCTTCACTTGGATATTGGCTAGCGATCAGTTCATTGTTACTGCTCAACATGTTCCTGGTTCTGCAAACCAAACAGCCGACGCTCTTTCCCGTTTTGCCTGGATGGCACCAGACGCAGACCCCCTACCAACACCAGTACCTCCTTATTCGGAACTGATATTCCCGTAAATCACCCACTATGAACTCTCCTAGACTTTTCATTCAATTCTATCATCCAAGCCGTTTCACTCAGGACCCTTCAGTTGTAACTAACCGCGTGGAGGAGTTTTAAGAAATTCCACCAAACATACAACATGTCTTTTCCCGAGTTCTCTTTGCTTACCATCACCTCATTCATATCCTTCCTGAATATCAACAAAAACCTGGAAGCCAGCTCAATTAAAGGGAACCTAAGCGGAAATCAATTTTTCCAAAAACTAATTTTTAACTCAACCTGCCTAGCTATACCCAGTCCTCAAGCCTTCTTGCTCATCATAGGAATACAAAGAGCTCAACCCGCCTGCCCGGACACAAGACAACCTATAACTTTGGATCTATTGACCTAATGCATTTCTACCCTCCGCAGAGGTTAACACTCCATGCACATCGCCCGCACACTCTACGCCATGTTCACTCTGGCCTTTTTGTGGATTTCTCAGATGCTCTGAAATGACCACTACATCCAGCTTCAACCCTACAGTCCACCCCACCATCGCTGACTTAGCAGTGCTTGATGCAGAAAAAATCTCTTTCCACATCAAGCAAAGTAAGACGGATCAATTCAAAAGAGGCCATTTCATCTACATTTTCAACCTTCAATCACCCATCCAGCCTTACCAAACCCTCCTTGCCTACCTACACTTCAGGAGATCACAGGCAAAATCCCCATCCGATCCTCTCTTCATAGATGACTCCAGTTGTCCAGTCTCATGTTTTTGGTTCCAAAATCATCTTGCGCCAATCATCAAAACAGTCTTGCAGTCTAGTCGGCAAAGAACATTTCTCGAGCCATTCCTTTGGCATCGGCGCAGCTACCACAGCCGCCCAAAAAGGTCTCTCCCAGCCTGAGATCCAAGCTCTTGGTCGCTGGACATCAGAGGCCTTAAAAAGCCATATCCGGTCGGAACACTCCCTCATCAAAGAAGCCCACCGGACCCTAATCTCCCAGATCATCTAGCATCAACCTACCCTCATCCCATAAACTCCGGAAGAACTTCTTCATTTCAGATCATTCCCTTAGAGGCCAGCATCGCAGCAGGGACTGCCCCACAAGGGCCCGCGCCTCCATCTATGTTCTGCAGCAGAAGACATACCCCCTCTTAGAGCATAGCATCGCAGCAGCAACCGCCCCCACACCGGCCTGTGTCTCCATCTATGTTCTGGAGCAGCAGACATCAGTCTCCAAGACTAGGAAGCAGATCCTTGAGAGGCTGGGAAACGTGGTAGACGGAAATCCCTCCAGAGCCGTCCGACCCACCAGCCAGTGTCTGACGCTGCAGGCAGACAATAAGACACCACGTGGCAAACACAGCTCAGGGAGCCTGGTCGAAAAAGAGGTGATTAACACGAGACCCAAGACTAGAAAAACGACCCCTAAGTCGCCGGAAAAAACACTGACGATCTGACACAGGACAGAGGTACAAGGGGATTTAAAAAGGAAATGAATCACGGGAGAGAATGAGAAACCAGGAGGGGAGCGAGAGAATGGAAGTCTGAGATCACAGACGGGCCCAGAATGTCCCGGGATAGTCCCAACATCTCTCCTCTGAGCCATAGCCTTCCCAGTCCACAAGGTACTGAACACCCCTGTCCCGGCAACGAACGTTCAGCAACTTCCTCATCGTGTTGGTGGGGAAGCCATCCACTAGACATGGGGGAGGGGGAACGGGGCGATTACTGGCAAGGTGAAGGGGGGAGGAGAGCACCGGCTTAACCCTGGACACTTGAAACACAGGGTGGACCCGCCCAAGGCAAGTGGAAGCTTGAGTCTGACGGCCACCAGGATAACCACCTTAGTGATGCGGTATGGACCAATGAACTTGGGTGGCAGCTTGCGAGAGGGTGCCCGGAGAGGCAGGTCCTTGATAGAGAGCCATACCCTCTGACCACAAATATAGGTAGGAGGAGAGACCCGGTGGCGGTAAGCCCTGCCTCCACTACTCGCCGTTCGATGGAAGCGATGGAAGAAGAAGGAATAAGGGTGCACCTTCCCGTCACCAGCAGAGCATTGGGACAAAACTGCGCCGACCCCGACATCTGATGCATTGACCTCAACAATAAACTGGAGAGAGGGATCTGGAACAGACAGAACAGGTGCAGAGACTAAGCAAGACTTTTGGTGGAGAAGTGCCTGGGAGAAGGATGATGGCGCAGTCGAAGGATCGATGTGGAGGTAAGGAGGTAGCCTGGGACATACTGAACACCGCACTGAGATCCCGGGTACTCCACCGGGACGCCTGTTAGATCTGCTTCTAGCAGGCGGTGAAGTACCTTGGGTATGGCGTTGTTGCTTCAGAGAGGTGAGGTGAAGGCGCCCGATCTGAATGGGCTTGGTCTCGTGAGTGAGGCGACAAGGGAAGCAGAAGAAGGAGCTGTTGCAAATGGCGGTGAGCCATGCGGTCTTCCACCCGTACTGACAAGTTAATGAGGGAATCTAGTTCACTTGGTAGGTCAATGGGTGCCACTTCGTCGACAATGTTCGGGTTGAGTCCATCAAGAAACCGAGCATGGAGGGAACTGGGGTTCTAGTCAGTTGAAACAGCAAGAAACTTAAGACGAATGATGTACTCTGTAACAGAGCTTCTTTTCTGCAAAGTCAGGCTAGTTGGGCGGACGCTTTATCCACCTGGGCCATACGGTCATTTAAGCTGAGCATCTCCTTACAAAAGGCCTCAAATGAAGGGCAGCAGGGGGCCTTAGTGTCAGCAACAGCAACTGCCCAATCTGTGGCTGATCCAGAGAGGAGCACAATGACACAGGCTACTTTGGAGGCTTCGGTGACATAATGTCGGGGCTGGAGTGAAAACAAAAGGGAGCACCCGGAAAGGAAGGCTCGACAGGAGTTAGGATCTCCACAGTAGACCGGTGCATTGAGGACTCCGATCTCTTGGGTGGCGGCATTGGGACAGGTGGATTGTTGCCCTAATAGTATTCCCTGTTCGGTGAGGGCTGCGTTTAGAGGGTTGGATCCTGCTGATTCCATGTTGGTCAGATTGTTCTGTTAGGGTTCTGTTAGGGAAGATCGATAGTAAGAAGCAGGGTAGTAAGAATCTTTAATAAGCACCTCACTCAGCAAATACAAAGGGAATAATCACAGAACTATTTTTTTTTATTTTACTATTGAAATCATCTTAATTCATTGTAGAGTTACAAACGCTCAGTGTCATTCTCTCTCTCTCTCTCTCTCTCTCTCTCTCTCTCTCCTCAACAGGCTGTGCGCTGCATGAGACAAACAAGTAGGCTAATATAACCAAAATCACCACATATTTCTGCTCTTTAATGTACATGTATGGTGACTTTGTCATACGATGCTGCGTTTATAAATCAGGATTTTTGTTAAAGCAACAGCTGGTTGGATTAAATATGTGGTGTTATTGGGTCGGGTTTAGTCACTATAGTTGTCAGCCCCACAGTATCTCAAAATCCTGTGGGAAACACTGCATGGTGACAAGAGCCGAACCCGCTCCCCCATCTCAACCCAATGCTTTCCTGTCAGCTCTCCACCAAACTGGCACATTAAAGGCATGAAAAGCTGCTAAAACATGACTTAAATAACATACTTACATTACATAACATGGGTGTACGTGTGAATGAACTTTCTTACATAACTTTCAAGTTTCAATATGGTGTTAACACATAATAATTATACATAAAGATAGTAAATAAACTTACAGGCATATCTTTCTCCGAGGCTATCGAGTCTCTCGATCGCGTGCTTAAGTTAATAGAAATTGCAGAACTACAGTAAACAAGCGAATGTTTACATGAAAAACCAATGGAAAGTGCCGCAGTGCAATGGGATTAACACATTCTCTGTGAGCTGCCTTCTACAGCCTCTCTGTTTTATTCACACGCACACCCTGCCTCGTTATTTCTCACTACATTTTACATGTATGCATTTGGCAGAGGCTTTTATCCAAAGTGACTCACATTGCATTGTATTTTACATTTGTTTTGGACTATGTGCAATCTCCCCTGGGATCAAACCCATGACCTTGGCATTGCTTGTCATGCTCTAACCACTGACCTATAGGAAAGCACTAATAACATGATGTCTTCAGATATCTGTTAGCGCTGTCATGTGTCTGCTTAAACTGTGATGAAGGTTTTGTGTTGTGGTCGGTGTTGGTTTTGTGTGGGACGTGGTGTGATCTCCCCTCGCCAGCACTGGGTTTATCAAATGAAGAAACAAATGTCATAAAACAGAAACCACTACGTCTGACCAAATAAAGATAAGACTATGACTGTGAAAGAGTACTCGTGCGATGAACTAGAAATGCACCATCTTGACCTACAGTGTTGTTTCTCCATGAATCTTTCGGCTGCACTTTAGCAGGAGTGGATTGAGATGACTGACTGCTCAACTGGGCTGAACTGGGACATACACTGGACCCAGACAGAGAAAGTTCACCACCATCTGTCTTTTAGGATGTGACAGCTGACCACACACACGCACCCCTCAGCCCGCGGGACCTTCATCCCATCTGTCACCACACCGACCCTGCTGAGAGCCACGAGCTATCAGACACTCCTAAAGGACAAACCCATCACAGACAGACACAACAGCACACAGGAACATTGCCCATACTGCCTTATTTTCGGCTTTAAGTTCGGGAGAATATTGAAAAGTGTCCACAGAGCCATTAAATAAACCAATTGAAACAAACACCTGGAGATAAAAATAATATGCACATGAAGCATGTTTTTCAGAACAACTTCTACACTAAAATAACAATTCCAAAAATTCTGTTTACACAGTATTGTTTTGGTAAAACAGATCCTTGTATCAAGAAAAGTGTCTTGAAAATACCACCAAGTGATGGAAAAAATAGGCGTGAGATCAACTCCCAGAGAGAGAGAGAGAGAGAGAGATAGATGGTGGTGGTGGTACAGAAGCACAGAGTTTCCACTCTTAATGTTTTTGTAGGCATCACAATGTCTGAGCTGAGGATAGAGGGGGAGGAGAGAAAGAGAGAGAGAGAGAGAGAGAGAGAGAGAGGGGAAGGAAGCGAGCGAAAGGAGAAAGTGGAAGAGCCGTAGTGTGTGTCAGTAAAAGAAGGCAGTCTCACTGCACAGGGGGAAAAGAGGAGCTGGCCAAACAGTGCCCTCTCATTGTGCCTCTTATATTCTGAACACGGACGGCTGGTGCTGGAGAAAACACTTTTCACACGAGAGCAGAGAGATGGACTCGGATTCTGGAGATCAGAGTGAGGGAGAACTCTCTCCAGGTAAGACATAAATTCAGTGTTTCTCTCTCTGTGTCTCTCTCATTAACACATCCGAGGACTTGATCTGGATGAGATGTCAAGCACAATGCTGAGATTCCAAAGGTTCACAGATTTGAGCTGATAATGATACGACTCGACTGTCGGTGGTAAAAGCAAAGTGACAGGTGATAGAGGTAAAGAAAGAAGCAGACCGTTTGCTTGTGATTATAAAATACAGCGGTCACGCCGAAAGACTTTTAGTCAAATGACAGATCTCAGCTGTTTCTTCCGGACGCCAATGTAATGCCATTCTCGTATTTGCCTGCTAGAAGAGATTTCAATAATGTCTGCGATCAGAATACTGAGATTTCCCTTTTAACTCAGTTTTCTGTGATGCACGGTCATTTGATACACTTTCTGTATGTCCACAACCATCTCAGCTTTGTTTAGTTTTGCTTCTCCTAAGGAGTTTTTCGAGAAGTGAAAGTAAATTGACATTTCAAAGAAACATAACTAGAAACGTCTGACCTATCAAGGAAGCAGGTCGTTGGCAATACAATTTGGCTCTGGTTGATAACATTCTGATTAAGGAAATTGCAGACAACATTTAGTCGTTGGTTTAGTATTTTCAAGAGAGCCTTGGAGGAACAAAAAGTTTCCATCAAAACGATTAAACGTCTTTAAAGAGCCTTATGTGACTTAGAAAGGTTTCACCTCAAATCATTCTTAAAGAAGCCATTTTCCTGAGAATGATCGAGGTTTTTCCTTAAGTCGCTCCAAAACCTTTTCCTTTAAAACACAAACAGCTGTTTGAAAGTCTCTTTCCCTCACGCTGAAAGATCTCCCGTCATATTAGCCGAGCTTAAAGTTTATTCACTGCTGATGAAACATGGGTGTCAGTTGTGTGTGTGTGTGTGTCTTGGGTTTTTAAAGCCACTCTGTGAATGAGGCTCTGAGGGAAGGTTGGAGGTTTTCAGCTACTGTGAGATTTGGCTCAAGATCTTCAGAGAGCCTCTTTCATCTTTCTGTTCTTCCACTGGCTGATCTACTTTATTCTTCTAGTTTTAGACTCAGACGACAGACCACCCAACACAAGTCCATCCACCGACCATCTGATTTAAACTGCACACACAAACCCTGATAACGATATTATCTGTTTCTGTTCCACTGGCTGTTAATATAGATATCTCAACCCAACCGTTGGGTTATAAATTAAGTTAATTAACCTAAGTTGGGTTTGTCCATATTTGACCTAACGATGGATTAAAATAACCCAACATTTTTTTTGTAGCGAGTGTACACACATACTGTACTGTCTGAGAGGACTGCTGTTGTGCGAAGAGAATTTGACTAGTATTTCTTCACATCAGCTGCATGCCTTGTCGGTTTTCCATATTTATGTGTATAGTATAACCATTTCATGCATATTGTATGTTTTCTCGCAATGAAAATAGCACATTTTTGACTGAAATTGTTAGCAAGCTGTCTATCTATAGTGTGGTCACAGTATACAGCAGATGATGCATTTGAGCCAAAATCCAAAGGGAACCTCACGTTGACCACATTTTGACTTCCTTCATGTTGTCCATCATTCTTTATTCTTTACGCTACGTGAATGCGGTCAGACTCCAGAGGAGGGCAGCAGGAAGTTTCCAGCATAAGTGAAGGGAACTTTATGCAAATAGACAAATCATGAGATAAGCTTGCATGAGAGTCAGGAATAAAGAATGTGTGTTTGGCAGTAGGATGAAAGATGGACGCATCTTTTCCATCCTACACACACACGGTTCCATGTTTTATGGGGACGTTCCATAGACACAATTGTATTTATACTGTACAAACTGTATATCATATTCTCTAACACTCCTAAACCTAACAATCACACAAAACTTTCTTCTCTTTTAGATTTAAAAAACATTTATGATTTAGAAGCTTGTTTCCTCATGGGGACCAAAAAAATTTCATTTTGTCCCCATACCGTAGGGTTTACCCTTCCCACACACACACATGGTCTACTCATAATGACAATCTGCACAATAGATTAAAGACATGACACAGAGCCACATTTGAAATGAAACAGAACTTGCTCTTTCATAGCATATGACAAGATTTTGAGTTTTTAGATCTGTCTCCTTTAATTATTAACTTAGTTGCAGATGTTTGTCCTCAAATTATGGAAATAAAAAGTACAGGGGAAAAAGTACAGACAAGTAAAGCGTGAGAGATAAAATGTGGTAGTCTCGTTCAGATACAGTAGGAGATTTTCATGGGAATGTGCAGTTGAGTTTCAGACATGTTTGATGAGAGATTGAACTGAAGAAGCAGGTGATTGAATATCATCACTGTCTGGTGAATCTGTCTGTGCGTGTTAACAGAAGTCAGCAGGGAATATTCAAAGCTGCACACACAGAATGTCTGTTTTTTCCAGAAGCCAGCAGTTTTCTGTGGATTATGCTGAAATGTTTGCTTTGCCTCATGTGTGTGTGTGTTTTAGTAATCAAAGCTCTTTCCTTGGACTTGTGTCCATCTTTACGCTCTATTCCTGGAGAAATGACACAGGTTTGTGTGAGTGTTTGTCGTGTCAGCAAGCCTTGGTCTTTATCTTTAAAAACATAAACGCTGCCGTTTTAGGAGAAATAAGTGTGCGTGAGAGAGGGATGAGTGATAATTGAAGCCAGACTTCATTACACTTACAATGTTCATATAAAGAACAACACGAGTGCCTTTGCAGGACTGACCTGAGCCGTCTGTAATGGCGGGTACATCACGAGGAAAGCAACCAGAAACAGTCCATTGACTAGCACACATGTGTTTGAGGGGATAGCGAACATCCTTCTGATTCATAAAATAACAAACAGAAGCCATTAGGTCATCAAGTAGTATCTGCCATAGCCTATAGATCTCTTAGGAACATTGAAACCCATGGAAGCGCACTGCAGAGAGAGAAAGAGAGACCATCTGCAGACTGGCATGAAGAAAAAACCTCTCTGTTTCTGCTTCCAAACCCTGCCAGAGGAAAATGAACCCCACCAAAAGATAAAAGACCAGAGATTCCAGCGCCGAGAGAGTTTTCTCCTCCTCGCAGCATGAGTGTGTGTGTGGAAGTGCAGAAAAGAACTCTGCAAACGCTCTTCTGAGTTTCCTGGCACCCAAACACAATCATCTTTTGAACTTTCATGCAGCGGCGAGAGGAGCGAGGGAGAATTTGTGCTGAAACAGGGGAATATTTTTCCACTTTCACATTTAATAATGGATAAAAGCATTAGTGACTGTATACGTTATTTTCCCTTCAGCGTTCTCTCATTTAGCAGAGGAATGATATACAGCAGACTGCTCAAATCAAGTAAACACTGTCTGTTCGGCCTTTAACTGGGAGTCACCACAAAGTATTCAGATAACACAGTATGCCAGAACCAGAACCTATCATGTTTCCAGTTCTGATAACAATATTTAAAATAATAACATACCTAAATTAAATGAGATCCCTATTATTTTAAAATACATTTATTTCATACTAATAACATATTGTGACAAACATATTAACTGGCACGATTGACTGATATGAAATATAATTCAACTTTATTTGGAGTACTACTTATACACAAAGCACATTCCTTCATATCAAGCCCGTGTTTTCATAAAAATGTGTTCTAATGTCACCTTTGACATCAAATCAGTCTTTCAATGCCAGACATTTAGTGTACCTGAAGTATATTTGCACTAGTTTCACTCTAATTTGACTTATTTCTGCACAATATAAGTATATTAACTACAAAATTAGTTTTTCCCATTTAGCAGACTTTAAGTTGACCAATTTACTATACCACAAATACAATCGAAGTGTATTTTTATTAAGTACTTACGATGTAAATGGACTTGCAGTATACTTAGCGTGAAATACATTTCAGTAACTTTATTTTCTCTAGGGACACTTATACTTCAATTTAATAATTGACAGTTTCTGAAAATCCAGCATAGCATTTATATTTAGTTAGAAAAAGTAGGAGAAAACGTAGGAGATTGGGAGCATATAAAAGGAACGAGCGACCAGACCGTCGAAGAGAGAGGACGGGGCCCGAACTTATGTTTTGTGAGGTGCCGCCGGCTGTTATTATTTATATTAAAACTTGTTAAATGTTTGCCGGTTCCCGACTCCTTCCTTCCCTTTTATAGAGATGTATTACAGTATCCTAATACTGTACAGCTGATTTTCAAGAATGAAAATTGTGAAAATCAGAATAACAGTCGTAATAACTAGATAATCTATGTGTTGATTGGAAAGATTAAGAGTTAAGGAATTGTAGAAGTGTAGGTTTGCCTTTTTGAAGGAATTGGGCTCTCTGTCCACAGTAGAGAGGTCAGATTTAAAACTTTATTAAATATAAATAACATTACACATAAACAGTGATGCTAAGTTCTACAATTTTAGATGTTTACTATAGTATACTTTAGTGGAGAAGCGAATTGTCGTCACAAGGCTACAGTTGTGAATGAGACTGCTAGTTACCTTGTTTTTAACTGTTGAACTGGACTGTTGCCTGTTATATTTACAATTATTTGAGCTTGTTTATTTAATTATTCGTTGACTGATTGCTAAGATGTTAGCGTTTTTGTTCCGTTGGTATTGAAGTCACATTAAGTTTTGCCGTAAGCCGCTCATTACGGCTTGACATTATAATTTTGCACTTAAAAGCACCAAGCTAGTTGATCGCTGTTTGATCCGTGGCCCATTCAAGTCGTTTAAGCCAAGGCAGAATCTAAATCCTCGGTTCTGATTCTGCTAGACCTTTCTGCAGCGTTTGACACTGTCAATCACCAGATACTGCTAGCAACCCTGTCATCGCTAGGAATCTCCTCTTCGCTACTTCAAATCCAACCTCTCCAGCAGATCCTCCAGGGTGTCATGAAGGGGCTCGCTGTCCACTGCTCATCACTGGGTTCCCTCAGGGATCAGTGCTTGGATCACTGCTTTTTCCATATTCAGTACATCCTTGGGACCCATCATACGGGCACATGGCTTCTCGTATCACTGTTTTGCTGATGACACCCAGATCTACATCTTGTTTCACCCAGAAACTTGTGTTTCCAGCACACCCCACGGTGCAACACGATCTCACCATCCATCTTGGCAATACCACAATCACTTCTTCCAAAACAGCCAGGAACCTCAGAGTCATATTTGAAGACCAGCTGTTCTTCAATGATCACATTGCAAAGACAACACGGTCATGCCGATATGCCTTATTCAACATTAGAAAGATCAGACCCTATCTCACTGAGCATGCGGCACATCTCCTTGTCCAGGCCCTGATGATCTCAAGGTTGGACTACTGCAATGCTCTCCTTGCTGGTCTTCCTGCAAAGGCTATCAAACCACTTCAGCTGGTTCGGAACGCAGCAGCATGCCTTGTCTTCCAACAGCTCAAAAGGGCTCATGTGACTCCCCTTTTCATCTCTCTCCACTGGCTACCGGTTGAAGCCAGTATCAGTTTCAAGTCATGAATGCTTGCCTACAGGACTCTGGTCTTGGTCTTTTCTTGGTCTCCGTTTTGGTGGTCTCGACTACAACACTAGTATAGAGATTGGTTAGATGAAATGAACATAGTTCTCACAAACGTTTGTGTATTTCGACACACACATACAGTAAGCAGTCTGTTTGAAGAACATTTGTGCAGCTTTAGAAACACTGCAGTGCTCATGGCAACATTCATGGTCACACAACCCCTCACTGGTACCCTATGACTGTAAATACTCCTGCAGGGTGTTCAGTGTAATATGTCAATTTAATATGCTAACATTAAAATAACATTAAAAACGAATTTTTTAAATGAAATGTGCATGTAATGATGTTCTGTGGCTATAATGTGGCATACAACCGTTTGAAATGCTTTGTTTTGTCACATGCAAGTGTGTGTTGTTGTTCCAGTGCTATCATAACCCTTCTTTGTGTGTGTCTGTGTGTGTTGCTGATCCTAATGTAACGGAGTCCATCTAGTGTGAGAGCTGTGCAGGTAAACCTCACTCCCCGACCTCAAGAGATGCTCTAGCAACAGATGCTAGAGGTCGTGGCCTTTATCCTCCCTGTTAGGGCATCTGTCTCACATGCCGAATCGAGCACAGGTTGGAGGCCCACTCCGAGCGTGTGCAAGTAGGTCCGCCGGTTACACTTACATCTTGTCAACTTTAAAATCTTTATTTTAAGAGTCTGTAAAAATGAAAAAAGAAGACACACGCACTCATCACAGCTTCACTCTCTAAATGCATATGCTGAATTCATATTCTATATGGGCTCTGTAATTATAAAAGCAACCATTTGGAGAGCTGTGAGTGAAATTGAGCCAACAGTGAAACACACACACACACATACACACAGTGTAATGGGAAAACTGGCAGGGCCAATGGGGAATGAGAAATTTTCTGGACAGGATCTTACTCAATGCGGTCAGCTTCACTTCTGCACAAACTGTCTGTACCCTCACAGTAAATGTGATTTTTAAAAAATGTGTTTTTATATGCAGCAGCACAAAACTGAACTTGAAAGACCTGCTTTTAGGGATGGCCTCAAGAGAACAAATGGAATATATGGGAGTGAAAAAATCCTCCTAGAAATACCCAAACTTTAATTTGCCACATCATGTTTGACATTCAATCTAATCTTGTAAACAGGTTTGTGTGAGGTTAAGGACCAATAATAAAGGTTTACATAAACACAATGAAGGTCTGTTGGATCTCTTCACTAGTATATGACTGCTGTGCACGTGACAGAGAGGTGCAGATGTCGTTATTTTCATCTAAAAAGAGAACCGTGACTTCTGGCAGATCAGATAAACGGCTTCAAAGTTTGTTTCTCGCTGAAGTGAGTCAGATGTCCATCCGCACTGAAGCAGAACATTTGAGTATCAGGGTTCACATAGCAAAGATCTGTTGGGCTGGATGCAAAACCATTTAAAAATCAGCTGCCGGGTGCAAAACCAGCTGCAGTTTGTGCTGAGTCTGGGAAACGCACACATATGCCAGACCAAGGTGGCTCTTAAATCCATATAATCAGCCTTCTTCTACTGCTTTTCTGGAGGACGACACATCAGTCAACCACTCATTCATCTGCTCTTTCTGTCTTTACACTGACCAAGCTAAGAAAAATCCCAGAGGAGACTGTCACTGACACATCTCACGTCAGCAGATGAATGGGGCGTCAATGAATAGTGTTTGTTTCCCAAATGAGATAACTCTGTTTCAAAAAAAAAAATGTATTGTGTTAGTTAGCTTTATTTTTGTGTTGTTATGGCTATAATCAAAACAAACCAAATGTAGTTTGATTGATTTAGGAACCCGACTCTTCATTTACACAGCGCCCTGCGTTGTATTGACATATCTTCTGTAGTTCATCTTGACCAGCTTCTAGAGTTACCCACAGCATTAACTCTCTAATGAGGACAGTGTCATGTTTGAGAGTCATTCAGATTTTATGTTGTACAGTTTCAGTGAAGTATACCGGATAGTTGGTCATCTATTGCATCCCAGAAAAAATATGAATTCATTTATTAATTCACCAAATTTCATTTCATGTAGAGAATCACGAGCACACGGATCAATGTAGTCATGAATTAAATTCCCTCATTATATTCCAGTTTAGGAACACATGAAAATCGAAGATAAAATCCAAATGCTGATGGCAAGACAAAACATACAGTTTGGGTGATTTATACTGTACAGACACAAGCAGATCAATATTTACAGACGCTTAAGAACAAAACATAGTTGAGCGAGTTTGCTGTAGAACTAAAATTATGAGATTTGTGTTTTAGAAAGAAGGCAGCATGCTTTGTAAAATAAGATTCCCTTCGCCTTTATCTCTCTGGATGAAAACACATGAACATCCCAACACGCCTGACCTGAAAACACCTTATCTGGACTGATTTTACCACATGACCTTTATTCAGTCAGTCAATCAGTGATATCTGCGCTATAAATTGATTTCAACAAATCACCACAGGGCAAAATCCAGCGTTTCACAGACAGATCTGACCTTTGTGTCATAAACACAACACAACACACGCACACACGCACACACACACACACACACACACACACGCACACACACTTTAACCTACATACGATATAATCAGACAAAGTCTTCACGAGGCTGGAGTGATCTCAGATCAGATCACAATGAAATATGTGATGATATCATGTGAGCTGCCTCACTGTCTACATAGACAGCTTCTAAGTCAGCTGCCTAATCACAGATCTGAACACACGTGAATCACCTGAGAGAACAGACACTCTTCTGCGGTACAAATAAATTGAATTAAACAGAAGTGTGGTAAGTCTGAGCAGCAGGTATTGATTAAAATCAGAGTTTCTGTTAATGTGTGAGAGTACATGGTAAACCCTACGGTATGGGGATAAATGTCCCCACAAAGATGGAAATATCCAAATTCCTTGTCCTTGTGGGGACATTTTTTGGTCCCCATGAGTAAACAAGCTTATAAATCATACAGAATATTTTTTTATGAAAATCTTAAAGAGCAGTGTGATTGTTAGGTTTAGGGGTGGGGAATATGATATACAGTTTGTACAGTATAAAAACCATCACGTCTATGGAATGTCTCTTTTTAAAACATGGAAACCGTGTGTGTTTGCATTTGCGAATAGTCCACAATCCACATCATCTGTGTGTCCTGCAAGGACAAAAAAACAGGAGCTTCATTTTTGCCTCACTGGTCACATCATCAGCTGTTGTCACATAAAGTTTGTGACTTGTGAATTGTTTAGGGAAAAATAGAGTCGATGGAAAATGAAACAAATGTTGAGATTAAGGATGAAAAAAGCTTTAAAATGAAAGTGGATGGCGTACTTGACACCATTTGATCTGGAAACTATTGAGAACAACAGAGATCTTATTATTTTTCAATTATTACATCTAGACTTATGAGTCTGTCTTTTATTGGGTTCCATTGCATAAGAAGCTTTGCTCTTTCATCAGGCCAGAAGCTGAGCAGGTCAATCATTTTTTCCAACTCTCTCTCTCTCTCTTCATCATGGCTCACTCTTTCCCCTGCTCTCTTTTCCTTTCAGATTTGACTCATTTTCTATCCCATCATTGTTGGCGGTATGGAAAGAATGAAGTGTGTTGTTGAGTGTGTGTGTCTTTTGAATGTTGACAGCTCTTCACAGGAGTAATGGGTTGATGCTGATCCCACCACACACAACCGATGACGTCCACACACTTTATCACAGCACACGTGTTCTCTTTTAAACCCTAAATAATGAAGTTATACAGTTATATAATACAGTTATATCAGCTTTGTCATCTCCATTCAGGATAAATCACCAAATGATGTCACATTGGGGAGCCACTCCTACCATGAAATCTCATTGGTCCAATATCTTCCTCCTCATTACACTACAGAAAACATCAAACACGACGTGATTCTTTGTGATCGCATCACACGACACACAGAATTGAATTTGGTCCACTGTCTTCTATCAGTGTGTAAACTGAATTGTGATTGGTCTCTTCTATGTCGCATATGTTTAACCATGTACTGTACAGACATGTGATGTGTCAACAGTGACGTCACATTGGGGAGGAATGGGGGAGCGCAATAATGTTTACATTTCACAGCTCATCTCAAAGTCCCTTATGACAAAAGATTTGACAATAAAAAGTAGATCGTGACAGCATTTGTACTCCAGGATAGTCCATTGAGATTGAAATCTGTTGAGAAATTAATTGTGCAGTTTCGCTGTTGATTTGTAAGTGTTTACAAGCCAGTCTTACCCTGTCCATGATGGTGGCATTGTCTCTATAACACACAATCATTTTCATGAACATTTTGTAATAGAGAATACTCTTGTTTGTTTTACTGACTGTAAAACCCACATGAATGAGTTTCCAAACTAAAACTATGACTGGGATTCCAGCTTTCAAAATCAGTTTGTGTGTGTTTTTATGGTTTAGGGTGTGTTGTGAATTAGAGGCTGATTTGATGTTCTTAAAGTCCTTCAGGAGGCCACACTGAAGGTGCTTTCAGACATCAGAGAGAGAGCGAGAGAACTGACCGTGTGTCTTCTTTTCTGAAAAACGTTCTGAATTCTTATTGTGTACGGAGTGCTCTTATCTTCTCTTATACATGTTTGCTTTTATCTTTGCTTGCTTTAAAAATAACACTTCCTGTCTAAACACCTGAAACACCAACTCTTATCTCCCAACTAGTTTAACTGTTTATTCCTCTGACAACATGATGTTGTATTTCCTCATTCATTGGCGAGCTTATGGGACATGCACAACCACATCATTTGTAAACATTAGACCGAGAGCAACATTCAAAATATTCATAATCCAAACAAAACACCACCCACACACATTCACAACAATATTTGTTTATGTAAAATAAAAAAAAATTGTGTTAAAATTAGTTTTTTTTGGGGGGGGGGTGGTGTTCACATGTGTTTGTGTCCAGTGTTGTGTGTTTTCAACACCTTTTTAATGAATCCTTCAGCGTTTGAGAAAGATCACAGCTGACAACTTCACACCCTCACACATGCACACACACACACACACACACGCATACACACGAAGTAAAAATAGAATAAAGAAGGTCACAAGTCAATACATCAGGGCTGAATCAAAGAGTGAAAAATGAAAAAGATTGTGGAGGAGGAGGTTTGTACTGTCCCAGAGAAACACTGAATCACACACACATCAGGAATTCACATCCAGACCATGATAGAAACATCATCTTAGACCAGCAGTAAAGTTCACGATTATGAGTTCTCTGTATGAGCTGCATTACACAACACAGACTAATATAACCCAAATTATGTCAACTGGACAGAAATACAAATATCCATGCCTTCATCACCGTATAAGGTGAACGTATCTGCGCTTACGTTCACAGTCCCTGAGAGCCTTATCAGTCAGGATTGATTTTTATTTCCCTGTCTGAGTAATAAAATGTGTCTTTAAGTCGTGTCGTTCTTTTTCCTACTGAAAACAAAGTTTGATTTGTTTAACGTTTAACTGTCCCTTTAATCCAGCTGGAAGTGTATCAACAGCTATAAACAGAAGTTAAAGCGTGAATCTGTGATTATCGGTGCGAGTGGGCAAAGAGAAACACTTAATAAAAGTGTCATAGATAATAACTCGGCAAATGATAATGTCTACACTAGCATTAAAGTAAACAATCATAGAAGTTGTTGAGGTTGAGTTTCATGAATGTATTTTGACACGAGAGCATTTGAGTTTGATCTCGTGAGTAAACACAAACAGCTGCACTGTTGCTCAAATCCGTTGGGTTATTTGGAAAAGCAAAGAAAAAGGAAAGCAGTCTTCATTTAACCGCAATTACATGCTGAAAGACCTCTGAAATCTGATTTCTAACAGAAGATTAGATTAGATTCAACTTTATTGTCATTACACATATACAAGTACAGTGTAACGAAATGTAGTTTAGGTCTAACCAGAAGTGCAATTAGCAAGTGCAGGATATACAGTGTAAATAATACAGAATACAATATTAGGAAAATACTATAAAATGGGCATGTACTATGAAAATGTGACAGTCGGTATGTACTATGAACAATATAAACAGAGACTATATACTGTGAAAATGAATGTACAGGTGGTTATGAACAGATAACAATATAGACTATACAGTAGTGCAGGTGACTTGAGTGTGCATTAGTTACAGACATTAGCTATTAAAGTTACAGTGCAGTAGATGAGTTGATGCGGTTATTAAAGGTACAGTGCAGTAGATGAGTTAATGCAGTTATTGAAGTTACAGTGCAGTAGATGAGTTAGTGCAGATATTGAAGTTACAGTGCAGTAGATGAGTTAGTGCAGATATTGAAGTTACAGTGCAGTAGATGAGTTAGTGCAGATATTGAAGTTACAGTGCAGTAGATGAGTTAATGCAGTTATTGAAGTTATAGTGCAATACATGAGTAGATGCAGTTATACATTTACAGTGCAGTAGATGAGTTGATGCGGTTATTAAAGGTACAGTGCAGTAGATGAGTTAATGCAGTTATTGAAGTTACAGTGCAGTAGATGAGTTAATGCAGTTATTGAAGTTACAGTGCAGTAGATGAGTTAGTGCAGTTATTGAAATTACAGTGCAGTAGATGAGTTAATGCAGTTATTGAAGTTATAGTGCAATAGATGAGTAGATGCAGTTAGTTGTGCAATAGATGCAGTTATGCAATAGATGAGTTACAGTGCAGTAGAGAAGTTGGTGCAGTTATTGAAGTTACAGTGCAGTAGAGAAGTTGGTGCAGTTATTGAAGTTACAGTGCAGTAGATGAGTTAATGCAGTTATGAAAGTTACAGTGCAGTAGATGAGTTAATGCAGTTATGAAAGTTACAGTGCAGTAGATGCGTTAATGCAGTTATGAAAGTTACAGTGCAGTAGATGAGTTAATGCAGTTATGAAAGTTACAGTGCAGTAGATGAGTTAATGCAGTTATGAAAGTTACAGTGCAGTAGATGCGTTAATGCAGTTATGAAAGTTACAGTGCAGTAGATGAGTTAATGCAGTTATGAAAGTTACAGTGCAGTAGATGAGTTAATGCAGTTATGAAAGTTACAGTGCAGTAGATGAGGTAATGCAGTTATGAAAGTTACAGTGCAGTAGATGCGTTAATGCAGTTATGAAAGTTACAGTGCAGTAGATGAGTTAATGCAGTTATGAAAGTTACAGTGCAGTAGATGAGTTAGTGCAGATATTGAAATTACAGTGCAGTAGATGAGTTAATGCAGTTATTGAAGTTATAGTGCAATAGATGAGTAGATGCAGTTAGTTGTGCAATAGATGCAGTTATGCAATAGATGAGTTACAGTGCAGTAGAGAAGTTGGTGCAGTTATTGAAGTTACAGTGCAGTAGATGAGTTAATGCAGTTATGAAAGTTACAGTGCAGTAGATGAGTTAATGCAGTTATGAAAGTTACAGTGCAGTAGATGCGTTAATGCAGTTATGAAAGTTACAGTGCAGTAGATGAGTTAATGCAGTTATGAAAGTTACAGTGCAGTAGATGAGTTAATGCAGTTATGAAAGTTACAGTGCAGTAGATGCGTTAATGCAGTTATGAAAGTTACAGTGCAGTAGATGAGTTAATGCAGTTATGAAAGTTACAGTGCAGTAGATGAGTTAATGCAGTTATGAAAGTTACAGTGCAGTAGATGAGGTAATGCAGTTATGAAAGTTACAGTGCAGTAGATGAGTTAATGCAGTTATGAAAGTTACAGTGCAGTAGATGCGTTAATGCAGTTATGAAAGTTACAGTGCAGTAGATGAGTTAATGCAGTTATGAAAGTTACAGTGCAGTAGATGAGTTAATGCAGTTATGAAAGTTACAGTGCAGTAGATGAGTTAATGCAGTTATGAAAGTTACAGTGCAGTAGATGCGTTAATGCGGTTATTAAGGTTACAGTGCAGTAGAACCATAGTAAGGTCAACTAAATTACATGAACATGATATATTATATAGTTTCTCCTGGCTGGTCTGTTCATTGGTCAGATGTTTAATGTGACGACACAGACTTTGCTGATTAAATTTACAGAAAACTCTCTAGAGACACAACACACATCACTATAAGACTCAAATCAACCTAGAATGATGTCTGTCTTACACTCGCACGTGTGTTCTATAGGGAATTTTTATACAGTACAAACTGTACATTGTCAAATATAAATGATCAAATAAACATCCTTTTGAGTGATTAATGATGAATGTGCATCAATGTGTATGAGAGTTTTCTCATCCTCATGAGGACTTGTCAAGTTAAATAGATAAACCTGAACACACACATCTCCCTGTGAGGCTGTCAGGTGAATTTAAGTGTGATGTTGTGACAGTCATTAGCAGTTCTCTCACTGTCACCATCACATAACACCCCTTTGACAGGAGGATTATGGGTGCAGGATCCCCCGGGGATCACTACTTTCGTTATTATTCACATTATCAGCCATGTGTTCGCTCTATGAAACCAACACAAATATGACATTACTTTTAAACATGGACGTAACAATAATGCAAGTTTATCCATTACAGCGCAGGTCAAATGAGAATAACACCATTGTGTCTCTCAGGCAGTAATGAGATGATGTTGTTTGCTCACGTCCCCGTTAAGTTCTTTGTATCGTTAAAAATATTCAAAACATTTTTCGAGTGAAAAAGGAAACGTGTGTCCTTTATCTTAGATCAGCCACATCATTTTCATCCTGAGGTGCATTTAAATGAGAACATGTATTCACACATGGAGGTAACAGTGACTTCATCTACTGTACAAACACCTTCTTTAAAAGGTTTATTTGTCTTTACAGTTTATTTGTGAAATGTTTGTACTAAAAAAGACATTTGACAAAAGTGTGTCTGTGTCATTTAAATGAATACAATTTAGATGTGTTAGAGCCCTGACATCATTTTTTTGCAGATTCCTCTTCACTTGGTACATTGTGATGTAATGTAAGAACATTTATTCATTTTTAAGAGTGTCTTAAGTGCCATCACACTTCTGAAGATCACAACCTCGCCTTACAGCACATGGACATAACAACAAACACACACAGTCTGCAGAGAATACAAGAGAACACAGTGAGCTCAAAACAAACTAAACACAGGGAACACAGTGTCTAATATACACACACAGTCATCATCTGTCCATAAATGCATTTCATATATTGAGAACACGGCTTTGTCATTCCCTCTGTTGGTGATCTTCATGATCCTGATAACACAGGCGCGTGTGCAGCGGGTCAGTAGATCAGGTGGCACAGGTTTACATCATTAGAGAAAGAGAGAGAGAGAGAGAGAGAGAGAGAGATGCTAAACAAAGCCCTGAGGACCTCATTTGGACAACTTTAAATCAGATTTTTTTGCACCCTCAGCTTCAAGAGTTTTAAATATTGTCCAATCCTAACAAACTATACATCAATAGAAAGTTATTTATTCAGCTGTCATAGGTGACATATCAATCTTTTTTTCTTAAATTGACCCAAAAGACCAGGGTCACATTTTTAAATAAAATGATTGGCAATGTATTTGTTGACATTAGTTAACAACGGGGACTAACAATAAACAAAACATTTATAAAATGTGTTCATCTTAATTCCTCTTATTTTACTAAAAAGGTTTCAAATCAAACGTCGTATACGTATTACTGTAATTTACATAAACAAAGATGCTGTAAAAATGTGTTTTTAGTTCATCTTGCTAATGCATTAATGTAAATACACAGCTCTCTGAATACTCGGTTGTAAAAAAGGGCTTTATATATTATATAATGAAAAAAATAGAGCAGTTCTAGATCAGTGGTCAGTCACTGATGGCCTCTGTCGGTTGAACAAACACATCCAGTGGCTTCACCTCATGCCGGTGGTTATGCACAATATTGATTCCCCTCTACACTTTTAATTTAAAGTATAAAAAATGTAACTAAATACCTTACATAACAACCACATAGTAAAAAAACAACTTAAGAAATCACATACAGAATGATACTATGATGTTTAGATAGGTAGCTTTTGATAAAACCTCCTGAAGTGCATAACTCATGAGAAAATATACATCAACAATTCAATGAAAACCAAAAAGAGGAAGATTTCCACGAGCATAAAGCGCTCTCTTAGAAGAGTCCAAAACTGAATGTGTGTGTTCTTCCTGAGGACGCAGTGTAGTGTACTCACAAAAACACACAGCGATTGTTTTCTGGGTCTATTTACAGTAACATCAATGTACGGTGTGATGTTTAGCCAAGTAAAGATTCAGAGGAGAACTGTGCTAAATGTGACTCTTCAGTCAGAGCAAACAGCTTGTGTTTATATTAGCACAATCCATTAGGCAGTGAGCCACCATGTATTACATTACAAAACAAAACAAACCAAACACAATGACGCTCAGCACTAACATCATATTTTTGTGCTGTTTGTGTGACTTCTTTGAAGCAAAATTTAAGTTCATTACAGTAGAGTGACTGAGTGAAGGGAACAACACTGTTCATCACATTTACTAGCCATGTAAAACTAACTAGCAAATAAACGAATGTGAACTTATAAACCACTGGCATTTTTTCACTTACAAACCAACAAACCTAAAGTAGTGTCTTGGAAAAACATCTGGAACACTTTTGTCTAATATTGCATTTTTACTTTACATATGTGGGTAGTAGATGACCACAGGTTTCATGAAATAAAGTACAAATGTTGCATTCCATTCTAAGCGCATTGTCTGAAGCGCACAGCACAGGTGCACAAAGGGCATGTGCGAATCCACTTCGGCGTACCCGAGTACCATGGTCTAAATGGTTTGTCCCGATTCCCTTAATGAGTAATGGGTGTTTTTGGGGCGTAACGTGCAGTAAACCAATCAGAGTCTCATCTCTCATTCCCTTTATGTGCCAGTTGCGCTTGCACCATGCCGGCTTCCTTATTTACACGGCGGAATCTGCAAGAGGAAAGACTGGACACTTCTCCCGAGAGGAAACGTATCTGCTCTTGCATGAGGTTAAAGTGCACAAGCAGACCATCTGCAGGACCAGCCGGATTTTTTTCTTTATGTACACAATAATCATCTTTTACATTGTAATCCATTTATTTTTATATTTGGCATGTTAGTGAGCTGCTCCACTTCCCTTTGTGTAATAAATAAAGTGTTAACATGTTGTGGACCTGCCCAGAGGCGCATTTTCTACTAACGCGCTCCGTAAAAAAAAAAATATATATATATATATATAGGTTTGAGTTTAGTTTGTTTTCAGTTCCTCAAAATAGCAACGGCAACATTTTTACACTTTTTTATCCCAGCACGCCCATGGGTGCACAAATGAGCGCAAATGCATTTGCTATTTAAACAACACAGCACAGGACGGGAAAATGGGAACTGCATCGGTCTGAAACTTTCAAAAATACTTGAGTGTACGATGGGGCCCTAAATGTGTCTGAGGAAGGAGAAATGAGCAGCAAAGGGATGCAACTTCTAGATATGTTTCAAGTAAAGCTTTAAATCTTTTATATCAGAAAGATTTTTATCCCTTCAGTTCTGCATTCCATTTGATGACTACATCATTTATTTTGTTTTATTTTAAAAGCACAAGTGTTTACTTGGAAAAACAAATCTATTGACTTTGCATTCTTCTCTTCAAAGGTCAGGAGAGTTTCAACTCCAAGAGTTTGGCGCTTCAGGCCCAAAAGAAGATCTTGAGTAAGATGGCCACTGTGGCAAACCTCCTCACTGACGACACCAGCAGTGAGATTCTGGACGAACTCTACAAGGCCAGTCGTGAGTACACCAAGAGCAAAAAGGAGGCCCACAAGATCATTAAAGACGTCATCAAGATCGCTCTAAAGATCGGCATTCTCTACCGTAATCACCAGTTCAGCCATGAGGAGATGGAGACTGTGGAGCGCTTCAAGAAAAAGATGAACCAGGCGGCCATGACGGTGGTGAGCTTTTACGAGGTGGAGTACACATTTGACCGCGGCATTCTTTCCGACTTGCTGATGGAGTGTAGGGACCATCTCCACGAGCTGGTGGAGCATCACTTGACGACGCGCTCCCACGGCCGCATCGACCACGTTTTCAACCACTTTGCACACGTGGATTTCCTCACCGAGCTGTACGGCCCTTCTGAAGACTACAGACTCAACCTCAGGAAGATCTGCGACGGGATAAACAAACTCCTGGATGAGGGCGTACTTTAACCCAGCCTCCGGTTCACGCTTTCTCAGATCAGCTCCATCGGCCTTCTGAGAGTTGAACTGATGGCTTTTATGAAACTTTTGTGTGTTTTATGTTTATTGTGGGAATGATCGGTTTTTCATGATAACTTGATCATGTGATTGTAACCCAACCTGTAGGGATGGGCACCAAGACGCTAGTTAAAATCCCACCCTGGTCAAGAAACACTGCATACCGGGTGATCGTCTGAGGTAAATCCCTTAAGGTGCCCGGTAGACCTGCCCTTTTGTGAGCATCTGCAGGAACGTTTTAAATGACAATGCACTGTATGAAAATCAGCCTACCCACCCTTTAAGAATGGCCTAGCAATTCAAGCCTAGGGTTTCTGTAAGAGCCGGCGAAGATTGGAACAGTTAAGCGGCACGTATCTTTGTTGAACGGAACGCAAGCCAAAATCAATACGTACGTGAAGTGCAGTCGTACGATTGTGAATAAACTTTGGGGTTTTGGTCGTCTTTGGTCTTATGTCTTTTTGTATCGACTTAGATGTCCCATGATCCTGTGCTTGGACTTTACAGATCCTGTTTCTGAGCATGTATAGGTTTGATCATACAGGAGAAAAATGTGACCCCAGAGTGTAGCACTATTCTCTGTCATTAAACATTCCTTATCAACTCCCTCGAGTGTCCTTTTGTCATTTGAACTTACTCTGACTGGTCCGTGTTTGACTGGAGGTCGTTGGTTCTCTAAAGACTTCTGGTGTTAAACAGACAGTACCATTGTATGAACGAGGGGAATGCAATGTTCAATATGACCGATCTAGCGACAGGAATAACTGAAAAAGGTTGATGATGGTCAGCGGGAGGGGCTTTGTGCAGAGAGATACTTGCCAGTCTGCATGTGCAACAATCTGCTAAAAAGGTGTTTTTCATTGCAAACTGTCTTTTGAGCTAAATAAGGAATATCCATGGAATTGAAGTCGGAAAAGTTTAATTTTGACATTGTCAAGCAATTTTAGAAATATTAAATAGAAGGATTCAATTACTTTGATATGTTCTAAAAGCGTATAATTTGATGACTTTAAGATTGTCTAATTTAGTCCGTTGATTTTCAACAAGATGATTTTGAATAGCCTGTGTGTGCTAGCGATCCCACACCATCGCCTTTACGGTTCAAATATGGCTGCAGAAGACGGCAAAGATATAGTAAAGAAAATAGACAAAGATGAGAAAATCCCCAACACACGCAGTGTGTACAGAAGAGAGAACCACATCCAGACCAATGACAGACAAATGTAAGGGCACATCACATCCAAGCCTCTTACCGGTCAGCACACTATAACATTCTCATCTGTAATGATTTACCAAACTGTTTGCCTCATCCTTGGATTAAATCATTAAAGAGAAGGGCTTCAAAAGAAAGATTTGTTCATTTCATGTGGAAGAAGAACTCTGGACCAGCGGTCGAACTCCTTTTTGATCTCCTCTGTCTGTGATATATAATAGTTACCCTCACCTCTCATCACGTGCTGGATTTGAATAGCTTTGAATAAAAGAGAAATGGCTGTATAATTATAAGCACTACAGAAAGAGGGCTCGGGTATGAGTCTCTTTATAACACCCACCGTATAACTCTCTGAGACCACCCACCTCTCTAGTCCATGACTCACCAGAAGAGAGTCAGAAAACACATGCTCTCTCCTTGTGACACGGCATGATCAACTTCTTATTTTAAAACAAACTGCTTATGTTTTGTAAAGGAGTTATCCTCAGAGCGGCTGTAAAAGATTTATAGAGCTTTTTACAGACTTTTGTTTCAATTTGTTCATACAATTAGGCAAATATATCTCTCGAGAAATATACAGCTCCAAAACTTTCCCCGGTTGTGAAGTGGTGCGATCGTTCATCTGGGTTGACGTCTCCATACATTCACACAAACAGAGAGATGTTTTCTCTTTAGACATCATGTGATATCATACACACACTGTCACATGATGGGTTAATGTTAAATATGTGCTCGATAACTCACTTTACATTTCATAACTGACTAAAAAGCTCTTTCAATTCTTTAGAAACCTGCTCCAAATGAAAACCTTTACTATTTCATCGCTCTTTTATTTACGTGCGATGAGGCTCTTCTTGATCCCGCTGGTTCCTCCATAGACAGATGAAACTATGAAAGCCCTGAAACCCCTGCAGAGAATCCCTCCTGAATCACTCTTCTCTACTGCCTCTTACTGTATTGAAGTCCAACTGAATCACAACCTTTCAAATGAGGTTTTTTGCCATTTTTAATAGATTGTCTTCCTTCATGTGGTGTTTTTAAAATACAACAATAAAGGCAGAACGACCAATATTAATCAAAATGTCACAAAATATATGAATCCGAATACCACTGTTGACCAATCAGAATCAGGGTTCTCAGAGAGACGTAAGAGCGGGGATGTGTTGTGAGAATCACTTCATGTTATTTAAAAGTCAGCCTCCTTTCAACAGCTATGGGCTGAAAAATGCCTAAACATGAAAGATTGTGCCCGAAAAAAATACATATACATCAGGAGTGTTCCTTGGGCTCAGTGGTCGAGCATTGCCTTTGAAGCACAAAGGTTGTAGGATGGATTTCCCAGAGAACACACATCTGTATAAGATGTATAGATTGAATGCACTGTAAGTTGCTTTGGATAAAAGTGTCTGCTGGATGCATTCATGTAAATAAAAAACAAGAGATCAACCTTTGTTATGCCTGATGACGGTGTAGTCAAATTCAAGCTTCCACAAAAAGAATATTTGAATATGACTTATGACAACACACGATCTCTAAAAAGGACTTCCAATGAACTCCAGCTCTATTTCTGGAGATCCGAGGTGGCAGTCCTGGGAGAAATACGCCCCCCTCCTGGCTGATATAATGTTACAGACAAGAATAGAGAGAGGAATAAGATTTCACACAATTCAGATATTGACAATAATCAAGCTAGGGCTGAAACGATTAGTCGACACAATAAAAATTGTCGACAAATATTCTTGTTGTCGAGTAGTCGTTTGATTACGGGACCTAATTTAAGGGCCTGCAGTATCTCAATCTGACCGCTACGGCACTGTAGCGCTAGAGTGTAATGCAGCCTTCCCAAATGCTATCGCAGTAGAAGGACACACAGCGTGAATTATGGGGAAGTGTCGCTACCCGATCCGTCCCGGAAACACGATTTGTTCCGCGCATGCGCGAAAGTGCATCTACTTCCGGCATAAACAATTTACGGCAGTTAAAAAAAAGTAGTTTGACACAACTCGTTCCAATATATATTTTTATAAACTCTTTATTGAAAATTGCACGTAACATCAAAAGACAATAAACGAATTACAATTTTATTTTTACGGTTAATATGTGGCACAAAGTGTTACCCCAATTGAATAATAAAAAAAATCTAACTTAATAGTTTACATGTGTTAGATACCATTTAGTAAAGTGTGTGTTTTATTATGTAAAGTAAAGTTATGCTGTACATACTTTAGCGTACTTTAACAAATGTCTATATTTGTATTCTGTCAACACACAGAATTTTCTAAATTCATTCAATTTACTTATAATAGTCAAACAAATGTAAACTATTAAGTTAGATTTTTTAAATTATTCAATTGGGGTAACAATTTGTGCCACATATTAACCGTGACATATTTTACCAAAAAAGAGAATCGCTAATAAAAACTATTGTCTCTTCGTTTTTCTATTATAAAAAATATTTGATAAATAAAAAATATTTCTCACTCATTACACATATCATTTTTTTATAATTTATTTTCAATGGTATTCAAAAATAAAATAGTATCAAAATTATTTAAAAAAAAGACTATTTCCGCTCTTAAAAGGGTAGTGTAGCCTATCCCTCGTTCAGTACATTTCTCAAAACTATTACAAATTGTAATTTGTTTAATGTCTTTTGATGTTAAGTGAAATTTTCAGTTTATTAAACAATTGTATCAAACTCCTTTCTTTTTAAAACTGCCGTAAATTGTTTTGGCCGGAAGTAGACGCACTTTCGTGCATGCAAATCGTGTTTCCGGAACGTATTAACCGTGAGAATATTGTATATTCGTTTTTCTATATTCCATTCCATTTTCTACCGCTTATCCGAACTACCTCGGGTCACGGGGAGCCTGCGCCTATCTCAGGAGTCATCGGGCATCAAGGCAGGATACACCCTGGATGGAGTGCCAACCCATCGCAGGGCACACACACTCACTCATTCACACACTCACACTCACACCCTACGGACAATTTTTCCAGAGATGCCAATCAACCTACCATGCATGTCTTTGGACCAGGGGAGGAAACCGGAGTACCCGGAGGAAACCCCCGAGGCACGGGGAGAACATGCAAACTCCACACACACAAGTCGGAAGCGGGAATCGAACCCGCAACCCTGGAGGTGTGAGGCGAACGTGCTAACCACTAAGCCACCGTGCCCCCCACTCGTTTTTCTATATATATAAAAATATTTATAAATAAAAAATATTTCTCATGATGACACATATCAGGTTATATTGTATTTTCATTGGTATTAAAAATGAAAATAAAAAAGTATCAAAAGTAATAAAAAAAATTACTATTTTCCGCTCTTAAAAGAGCAGTGTAGCCTATCCCTCTTCATTTATTCACATTTCTCCAAACCATTACAAATTGTATTTTTTTTATTGTCTTTTGATGTTAAGTGCAATTTTCAATTAAGTGTTTATTAAAAAAATTATTTCCTGTTTGATACGAGTTGTGTAACTACTTTTCTTTTTTTTAACTGCCGTAAATTGTTTCGGCCAAAAGTAGACGCACTTTTGCGCATGCGCGGAACAAATCGTGTTTCCGGGACAGATCGGGTAGGGACAAGCTTTACCAAATTGAAAACAAAAATGAGGTTGTGTGCAATGCATACAAGATGAAACTTTCACGGCAGCACAACCTGCGTGCTGGAGCATTTATAAAGAAAACATCCCGGAGCAGGAGAGAGGTGACTGTTCTCCATCTAGAGCTAACTAACTAACTTAGCGGTAAATCTTTTTATGAGAGAAGGCAATAATAACAGTAATGATAATAACAACAATAATCATATAATTACAGTTATGTTATTATTTGTTTTGCAAATTATAAAGCTTTGATCAAGCTTAGGAGTCAAGCCTGTTTTGATTATTATAACACTATTAGGTATTACATGAGAGGAAAATGATTATAAGAGAGGGACGTTAAGTGATAGGAGTCGTATATCCTGCCTTTATTTTTTTAAATATTTTCTTCTGTTACTTGTTCTTTTTACATTAACTCTTTCACCGCCATTGACGAGTTATCTCGTCATTTAAAAAAAAAAAACGGTTCCCCGCCAAAGACAAGTTATTACGGCAATCAGTGTTTGTAGTGTTGTACAGCAGGTGGCGCTGTTACACACCTTTGGGAAAAAGTACAGAATCCCAGAACCTAGAACGTATATTTCTTATCTTTTTTTAATGATTGTTCTGAGTGTAATCTGGGCGGAATCTTTAACAAAAAATGTTAATTATCTGTTTAATCAATCTGATGCATTTTTGAAGAAACCTACCCACATCTACGGATTTATAAAAAAAGAACAAATGAAGATCGAAGAATACGGTTTCTTTTGTTTAAAAGCTGAGACTCTGTTCTTTGATTGGACATATTGCTTGTCCATATATTCTTTACAGAAAATGTACTGTGAGCCATTAAAGTTTGGTGAAAATGTTATTTTTATTTGTATAAAAGTATAAAAGTTTGTATAGAGTATTTGTGTGATTCGAGTTGGACAGAATCAGCAAACCAGTTGGTTCAAATTCATTAAAACAAATTTCAAAAGCTGAATTAATTTTATTCATTACATAAATTATGAACAATTCAATGTTTTAACTAGTTGCAAAAGCTGAACAGATTAGTAATTGAAATAGTAAACGCTTTGTCGATTAATCGGTCTAATAATCGTTAGATTATTCTAGTATACTAAAAAGAAATGGTCATTTACATTCACTTATGTTGTCCCAAACCACTATAACTTACTTTTCTTACCTCAGTGAAAATCAAAAGAATAAGTTTGAAACAATATTCAGTACAACGATTAGAACTAGGCCTCTCAATCCCCAAAACTGGTTCAAATGATTGGAATAAAAAATGTTTTGAATGACTTTAGTAGGCCTACTGTAAAATGAGGGCTGTACTTTGGCCTTAGCCGGGATTCCATCCAAAGTTGCGAATTTAGCATATGCGCAAAATTGGAATATTGCATTTAAATTTGCGAATTAGCACCATTTCCACCCAACTAGTCAACCGTTACTTTCTAATAAACTGGCACTAAATATCAGTAAGAAAAGTAAGAGAAGCCACCGAATATAATAATTTTCATATATAATAATAATTGCGTAAGCAGACGATTAAGAAACACTATAAATGAGGTGCTTTAGAGGAGGCCCACTGTTTGGGACAGTCGTGACAGTTCTAAAAGGTAATTACAGAAATCCTTTGACTACTTTGCTCAGGCATTTTAGAATGACCATAACAACATTTCTGATGCTTTGTCACAAGATCGGTACTCTGGTTAGTCAGGTTACTCCTAGTCTCAGCCTCAGACGTTACACCGACGGTTCGTCAGCTGGATCTCATGTACATCCATAACTGCACCACAGACAACATTCAAGTCACACCTCTTCACACTTCTGACCACTTCTTCATCACTTTCAACCTGCTCCTTCCTAAATGCACTACACCAATACCACCACCAGTTTATTTTAGACAGAACCTTCACTCTCTCTCACCTAGCACCCTCTCTGCTAAAGTGACATCCTCTCTTCCCTTCAACTTTGCATCTCTTGATGCTGACACATCCACCTTCTGCTCAACACTTACATCCTGTCTAGATAACCTTTGTCCTCTGTCCTCCAGACCAGCTCGCCCCATCCCCTCCTGCCACTGGCTGTCTGACATCATCTGTGAACAACGGAGTACACTCAGGGCAGCTGAAAGGAAATGGCTCAAGATCAAGCGCCTGCTGACTTAAGGGACTACCAGTCACTACTCTCCTCTTTCTCAGCTAGTGTTACCAAAGCTAAAACGTCTTTCTATACCACCAAGGTGAGCCATGCACCTAGCTGCACATAACCTAAAATACAAGTAAAACAGATAAAGTCATACACCTGTAAAATCAAGAAAAAGGTGAAAACACAAAAGACAAACATACAAATGCTCCACACACACAATATGCATACATACTTACAAACATCGGACACACCCAAACACACTCGCACACATGCACAGTGAAAGCACACATTTGAGATAAAGCAGAGAGAACCACAGGTCAAATATTAAACGGAAAGAGAGTTCTTTAAAGGAATTATACATTCCTGTATGCAATATTAATCATGTAAAACTTCTGAATTCTAAAGCAGCCCCCCCGGCCAGGCAAATAGTGCAAAACAATATGCAAACGGTGGAACCCAAAACTCCAATGGAGAAAAAAAAACTCAGGAGAACCCAGGCCCAACCAGGGGATTCCAGTTCCCCTCTGGCAAAAGCTGCTGCCTCTGCACAAGCTCAACAGTGCTTGCACAACAAGGCTAAATAAAAAAAAACTTACTAATAAGGCAAATTATAGATTTAAGATTATCATTAACAACCTAATAGCATTTGAAATTTTGTAGTGAAATCGTGTCAAGTCACCGTGTCCTTTATCCAGCTTTATCATCTCAGCTCTTGTCAGGTCACCGCTTCCCATTCTCAGCTCTGCCATCAGGTCTGGCCATGAACTGCATCCTGCGGTAACCTTGGAACAAAGAGACAAGACTGACTGAGAGTAAAGTTCATTTAAATACTGCGGAGTTAGACCATGTAGGGCTTTATAGGTAATAAGCAAGATCTTAAAGTTAATGCGATGCTTTATAGGTAACCAGTGCAAGGTTGACAGAACCGGGGTTATGTGCTCATACTAAGAACTCAAGCTGCCGCATTTTGAATCAGTTGGAGTTTTTGTAATAGGCCTGATCTGAGAAGTAAGCTAAATGCTTAATTCTTAAAAGTAAGCCAGGTTTGCGGCATAAATTTATAATCATGTTGTTGCTGTTAACTTTTGACATGTACGTGAATTTAAAACGGTCTGTTACTGCAGGGACATTTCGACGGCTCTAAATATTAATGCGGCTCAAGACGAAACGTGAATGATTGCTTCCTATCAGTCAGATGGCCTTTTGGGCGGGCCTTGGCCAAGGAAAGCAGCAATGGTCTGGCTACGCAAAACTAGGTTACTCCTGACGTAGTGCAGTTACGTGAATTTATTTGGTAAATACGTTTCTATCTCCCATTATTCGAATTAATCCTTTTTGGAACAAATGAAAAACACCTCAAGCGAGCCCCAATTTTTTTTGCTAATATTTTTTTTTTTTAAATGTAGCGTTTTCATCTCGTTTCTAATGCAAAACTTAAAAATGTTTATAAAACCAGAGTGATGGAAGCCCTGCGAGTCTTAACGAGATGAGAGAATCAGTGATCTCGTTCACTAATGAGATGAATGAGAGGAGAGGTCCTCAATACATCCAATATTTATATAAAAGATAACTTCATGACAAAGGGGTCTTGTCATAGTCCACCAGTCTTTATTTGTCATGTACTCTTGCATGCCTAAACTGAACACACCTGACATCGCAGATTTCACAATGGATTGTGTTTTTGTAGTTTACGGAGAGACAATAACAGTATGGTTTTCAATAAACCGTTTTTTAAAAGTTTCAGCTTTGTATTTAAGGGGGTGATGCACAACACCCTTTTAAATGTAAGACTTTCACACGACGACAGAGGGCCTCATTTATAAAACGTGTGTGCGCACAGATTTCATCGTAAAGCGTGCGTATGCAAAAATCCACGGAAACGTTCATATTAATAAAAAAGGTCTTTGACCTGAAAAACTGCTTAGTGCCACGTCAGGGTCTGAGCTGACAAACACACTTTTGCTTGTCCGAGTGCTTAAGGTTTTTGGAAATATAGGCCATTCTTGCCGCTCGTAAAGGATTTGGATGTTGACAGGTGCTCTTTCATATATCAGTAACATTAATTAGACATCATTAAAAGGCGGAAATCTGAAACTTTCCAGCTATGGGCAATTTCATGATCATTTGCAATTTATAGATTTCACATCTGATAGAGAGGCGTAAACGCGTTTGCTTTCATTCATTCAGTGAATCACTTTGAGAAATTATCATAAAAACACACTTTGTGGATCACCCCCTTAGCTGACACATTACATTATGTACTGTAATTGGCAATAACATTTAGACATGAGATCATGTGTGTTATTATCCGGCTGTTTGAATGAAATAAGTCAACCTTAAATGTTTGTGGTTGGCAGGTTTGCTCAATGAGAGACTCACCAGTATTTGGCCATAGACGCCGTTCTTGAGTCCAGCTTTCTCTCAGTGTGGAGCTAAAGACAGCTGTCAACAAACACTCATCCGACTCAGATCTCTGTCTTCAACTCCGACAGTCTGTGCTGCACCGTCTGACAGAGAGAGAAAGAGAGAGAGAATGCCAGAGCACTTCTGTAACAGATGATGATAAGCCGTTATTTGCCCAAACCCGATTTAGATCTCACTGATTCTACTCATCAATATGTACAAGTGAAGAGTATAATGGAGTTGATTTAATTTCTCTGAGCATCAGTCTTCATCTGCAGGGATACAGTTACAGAGGGAGCACGCGCCCGTGACCTTACATGAGGTTAAAAGCACACTAAACAAATGTCAGAGAAACCGGAGAGGACTGGAGAGTTCTTTAATCTTTAAGGTACCTGCAGATCAGCAACGATCTTGCCAAAAGCTCTCCTCTGTCTCGTCAAACATGAACTCAATGCAAGCAAGAGTCAAGACTGATACAATGAGGTGCTCCTGCAGAATGAGAAAGAGATGTCTTCTCATGCAAATCCGCCTTGTTTTGATACTTTTACTGGAAATCCCAGCATCCCTCTAGCACCCCGGCTCCTCTCCTCAAGCCCGCTTCTCCTGCAGGGCCCCGGAGGGATTCGCTCTGGGTTCGGGCCGGTTCCAATCTCAGTGCACTCGCCCCGACTGGGTGGGCCAGCATGGTGCGACTAACAAGGATTGCACCTTTTCATCCATGACTTTGCACAGTGTCTGTGCAATTAGATTCACTGGGAAAACATCTGGAGAAAACCTGGCCCGAGGCCAGCTGTGCACTAGGACATCCATGCTGAGAGGACTCGACTCCAGATCTGGTGGACCACCTGAAGTCTTCACTCCTCAAATGTAATCTGTGACGAGAATCCACCAGTTGTGCATCTGATGTGAATGGTGTTGCAGATATTTCAGTGTCTGCTGACTCTATAACATCATGGTGATGGGTCATTGTGAGACACACTACTGTGCAAAAGTATTTTTACACCAATAAAATGATTATAGTAATATGTACATCTTTTACTTCCCACAACAAGCTTTTTGATATATATTTGAACATCATGTCTATTCCTTTTTATTATATTCTATTTGTCCGTTTTTAAGATATATTGTGAAATCCATGATCTCAAAGTTTTTTTCTCCATTTCTATACTGTACATCATTGGAGTTTTGGTTCCTTGGCGCTGTCAGCCGCTGTGTGCATGCTCCCTGTAAGCCTGCTGACATCAGGTTAAAGAATTTGTCCTTGAATTTAGCTTTTAACGTATTAGTCAGACTAAAATCGTAAAGATAATCCATGAAACTATTGCAAATTCTCTTTGACCTGTTGATAATACTGGATATCTAAAGAACCTCTAGCTCATCTGTAAGACTAGCAATATTACCATAAGTGTTGTTCAATGTATATAATTCCTATATATGTGTTTGCATGCATTTGTGTCTGTGTATGCATTTGATTTTCCCTGACCTTCTCTTTTTCATGTTTATCTTATTTTTTATTCATCATTATTATTATTATTGTTGTTCGTGTGTTTTTAACTTTTCTTTGTTTTGGTTTTGTTGTACAGCTGCTTCGATGCAATGCAAATTGTAAAAGCGCTATAAAAATCAGGTATTTGTGATAGAGTACAAACAGTGGCATCACCACCTGCTGATATAGATGCAGTGAAAATGCATACAGCTATACCGACACTTTTCCCAAGCACATTATGAGTTTATTGATGTCACAGACTCTCAACCAATCACATAAGTACTGCAATAAAAGCTTATGCCACTAATAGGAAGATATAAATCAATCGCTAACGACTTATGACACTTTTCTTCTCCTTGAGTCTACTGCAAATTGACAGCATAATATAAATGTTCTCTAAACCAATGCTTTGCATTCTAAAAGGTCCACTGACTGCCACCTACTGTTAGGATGGAATATTGACACTAAATCACTTTGTTTCCATCTAATATCTTGATGCTGATACAAATGTTATTAACAGCGCTAAGGGTTCATCTCTAAGTGGTCTGTCGAAAAAAGTGCTCTGGACAAAATCCCCCTTTTTTTAGAGTGGGGGACATATCCCCTGTGTATTCTATGCCCATGGTGTGCTCCTTTATGCCTGTTTTTTATGCTTACCAGGGTCACCAAATCTACATGACAAAACTAGCCCAACATCACCATCCCGAACACCAAAACTCAACAAAATGCCAATACTATACCTTAAATTCATATTTTACCAACCTACATTTTGTTCATACAATTTTTTTTAAAAACAAGATTTCTACTTTGACACTGTAAGTATAACTGTAAGTTATAAACAAAGCCTGTTTTCATAATTTAATTAGACTTAAATCTTACTTGAGCATGGAAAATGACCACTGTTAAACAAAATCCTTCCACTTTCACCTACTAAAATAAAAAACATCCCACGGCAGCTGTTTAAAAGAAGCCCAGTTCCAAGGGAAAGCGTGGACCTGGCAACCCTTATAAATACCAATGATGATTTTTGGTAGTGTGCTTAAGTAGTAAATGTGAAAAATCTGTTTCCCAATGTGTAGTGAGCCAGGGTGCTTCCCAGTGCCGGAACCCATGCACACAATACTGATCTTTGACCAAGGTCAGTGTTTCCCAATCTCAGTCCTTGGGGCACCTCTCCCAGAATGTTTAAGATGTCTCCATATATAAAACACCTGGTTCAACTCATCAGAATGTTTGAAATGGCTCCCTCATTTACACACAAGTTGATTAGTTAAAGAATAAAAAACTTCCAAGAACTATTGAGAGGCTACACAATCTTCTAGCGTGGTTACCTAACAGGCCAACGGTTCAAAAAGTTCTTCTGTTTCACAAAAGCTTCTTTGTTGCCAAAAAAAGGTTCTTCAGATTATAAAAAAGATAAGAAAGAGATGGTTATTTAATGAACCTTTGACTGAATGGTTCTTTGTGGAATCGCTGTGAAGAACCTTTATTTTTAAGAGTATAAGGCCCATGAAAATTGCACATATTTGATTAATTTCAGTGTTTTTATTGTTATTCATGTCCCCATCTCCGGATTTACTGCAGACAGGTGGGCAGATAGACAGATGATGTTATTAGTGTGCACTGTAGTTATCTTGTATGTAATGCTGAATATAGCCTTTTTCCAAAATGAAGACATCAGGGAGATCTGCTGGACACTCATATTCATGACACACACACACCTACTTTTCCAGTCTCAAATGCATTATTATTATTATGTGTTAAACAGCATTTTTAAATACAATTACAGACACAGACAATAAACAAATACAAAATTCAAGAACTTTTTTATACTATCTTACAGTCAAACATCAACTGTAAATAACAGAATAAATCTGTTAAGAGCTCACCAGAAGAGAATGAAACACAAACACTATGACGGCCATCTAAATCGTCTTTTTAGAGATTAATTTGTTCATAGACTTTTAAATCCATTCATTTAAAAAATATACATGTACATTTCTACAAAAATATCTGAACTTAACAAAATATTTATGTTTTAAGTGGTGAAAATAGTTTGTCTGGCACAAAGCTGAACAGAGAGACATTCTTCTTTGCAGACACCCAATAGGTGTACTGTATAAAATACCAGCAAATTTATTCGAAAATCTGATCGAAGTCCTGAGTGATGATCACTGTCACAACAACCTTCCTCTAACTTGGCATCTTATTATCCACTAATAAATGTACATTAAGAAAAGCTATGACAGTATTACAATTAAACCAAAGGTAAAGAGCTTAACTAAACCAGACCTTGATCAGAGCGCTATAATGGTGATTTTAAATAAAAGAAGAGATCAACATCTCAACCGATGTTAATTGTCAACAAGAGCTTTTGTAGATTTAAGGGTTGGCATTACATGGGTGAGATAAAATACAAAGAAATAAATGTAAATGCAGAAAACAGCAATCAAACCGCTGTCATAAGTCAGACAGTCAAGTGCTCTGAGGTGTGTTTGTGTGGGTGACTGTTGTGTTGAAGAGTAGAGATTGAAGTCAGAGACAGGCAGAGATGTTAGCCTGCACTGGGTTCTCTTGTGAACTTTATACATTCAAACCCAAATCTCATCCAGTGCATCATTAACAACAATTAACAGTAAATTGCTATAACAGAATTTGTTTGCAGTTTATAATAAAAATAATTATTGTTACTTTTTGTCCCTAAACGTGCATAAACGAGCGCTCACATCATGACAAAATTGTAAAAGGAGTGTCCATGTGCTTATTACACCTCTGAAGTTTCTGAGAGCTCTGACTTGTACCACCTGGGAACAATAATAAATAGCGCTTTTAACCACTGTCAAATCTAACTTCAAATAAGTGTTTTTGATCAGAACCATTCAACTTGATTTTGTTTACGTTCCTGATTTTGTTCTGTTTTAATTCCTTAAACCAGATCAGAGCCCTGGATATATCACACATACTCTCATATATAGAGTAGATATATATTATATTTGTGGTTTTATTACTTACAAACTATTAATATCATTTGGAGGCACCAGACACACAGGTTTATTTTTGACTAACAATATTGCGTGCGATGAGTTCCTTCATGATCTCGTTGGTTCCTCCGTAGATGGGCTGCACTCGAGAGTCCACAAAAGCCCTGAAACAAACCCAGAGAGCCATATAAATAACTGTTCAATATCACGACTGACCAATCAGAGTCAAGTATTCCAGAGAGCAGCTCGTGTTAATAATTTGGATATAGCGACTGTCACTCACTTGGCTATTGGATATTCCCACATGTATCCCCATCCACCGTGAAGCTGCAGGCACTGAGAGGCAACTTTATTCTGTAAATCTGAAGCCCTGTACAGAGATAAGGATGATATCACTTCTCATTTTTGACATGTATCTCCAGTCCTCCTCAAGGCAAAATGACTGACTTTTCTCTCAGCCCATTTGCACATATTAACAGTTTTGCCCATCATGATCCAGTCGTTATATAATACTCTTCATAATGCACACTTTTAACTAATGATTTACCTGCGCGGGTCATTCCATTTTACACATTCATGTGCTCTCGTTATCTTCAATTAAAATCAGAAACTTCCTCTTTAATTGTAATCTCTTATTTGCATGACATAAATCTCGGCCCAAGGGTTGCATTACACTGACTGTTTATCTTGAAGGACCGAAAGAAAACACCATCACACTTTCCATTACATGACGACTTTAAGGCATTTTCAGAGTCAGAGTAACATTTTGTACTTTACATCCCTCTATACATGCAGTACCATACAATTTGTAATTGGAAATAACTCGCACACGTAGACATGAGATTGTGTGTATGGTGATTGGCTGACATCTGCTTGCTTGAATGCAACTTTCTCTATGAGAGTCTCACCAGTATTTGGCCATAGACGCCGTGCTTGAGTCCAGCTTTCTCTCACTGTGGAGCTGAAGACAGCTGTCAACAAATGCTCGACCAACACAGATCTCTGTCTTCAACTCTGCCAGTCTGTGCTGCACCGTCTGACAGAGAGAGAGAGTCAGTCAATACAAAGGCATTTCAAATGTCATTGATTCTGCACATCTATATCCGGAAGAATGAACTGTTTTTTCATGGCAAAGAGAATTTCAACACAAATCCAAGACAATTCTACTTATCAAGCAGCAGAAGCGTGTAACATGTTTCATTGGTTTTAGCACAGATGTTTTCGTACCATGTTGCATGGATTTAGCCCTTTTGTTTTTCTAAACTGTAGAGCTTCCTGCACACCTGCAGAAAGACGTCATCTCATTCAAATTTCAGTGAAATTTCAGATTTGTCTGCTCACTTGCATAAATGCATAATACATTAAACTCCATTCCATGTTTTAGCTGGAGCCTTGACTTCCACTCAGTTGCTTCCTCAAATCCATTCCACATAAATTTAAATCCATTACCGTGTTTTCAGATATCCCTCGGCACAGCAAGGTGGTCTGAATGTGTGAGCACATACTGTCACTAAACAAACTGATATTAAAGTAAGGAATAATGTACAGACAGCCAGTTGTTATTGCAGATATAAGCCCCGACAGTGTGATCAGGACCCGACGTGTAGCGGAGGCTGCTTGTACATTATCCCACTTATTACACGGCTACATGAGAAACAAATGGGATATGAAATGTGAATTTTAAATATGTTATTAGCGCAATTTTTACCAAATGCAGACCTTCTGCAAGGAAAAGCTGTTTAGTTTCCGTTTCAAAGTAAGAAACGACATTTAAACGTCATGAACGGGCAAATTGGTTTAATCATTTACATTAATGCTTTTACCAGACACTTTTATCCAAAGCGAATTACATTGCATTATCCTATACATTAATACTTATGTATATGCAATCCCCTGGGATCAAACCCACAACCTTGCGTTGTTAACGCAATGCTATTACCAATGAGCTACAGGAAATATAAATTTGTAAATATAATGTCATATATGTTATTAAGACATATTAATAATTCATTTTTGTGTTATATTAAACTGCCACTCTCAGAATGATTTGCAGAATCTGGGTTACAGGGTGTTATTAGTTTTGAGCGGTTGTTATATGAAAAGAAAAACCCTTGGAATGTCACGACTGGCCAATCAGAATCAAGCATTCAAATGAGCCGTGTAATAAGTAAGGAATAAACTGTAGATCGCAAAGTAGTCATGTATTTAGCGGTATAATGTACAAGCAGACAGTTGTTATTGCGAATTAATCTCCTTCGGTGTGATGGAAGACCCTCCCCATCGGGTCCTAATCACATGCTGGCCATTACTTATTGAACATGAAATGTTGATGTAACAGAGACAGGGGTGCCACAATGAGGCCACAACAGTAGCAGCACCACTGCTCTGAATGTACCGGCAGATGGAGGCGAAAAAAAATGAAGTGACGTGCTGATGAGGTCAAAAGTTCAGTCTTTAATCTAATACCTGCAACTGGTATTTACAATGAAGATCCAAAAAAGAAAGTAAAAATTAAACAAACAAATAACATAAACTGTTCACGGTTATCTGCTAACATCATTTAGCTATACCAAAAAATTGGCCCAAAATCAGAGCAATAACCTCCAACCACTCACTCTAAGAGCCTATCCCCCCTTTACCACACTTAGGCGCCTTCTTAAAAAGGCTAAACCCCTCCTACTTGGATTAATCCATTTGTTAATTAAAGATAATAAAGAAATCTAAAGACAAAATCAAAATATATTTAACAGTAACAAAGAGATACACAATTAGAATAATATAAAAATTGACAACAAAACAACTATTAATTATTAATGTCGAACAAAATTTAACAAAGAATCACACAGAAGTCCAATCTCCCCCTCACACATGACAACAATTAACTGTGCCTACTGTCGGCGGGAAAAAGGCATTCAAAATGGTGGCAATTACGGTGACCGGGTTTTGTCCGTTTGGTGAGGTAAAATGTTCCTGTACGTAAGTATGACAATTTTATTATTATGTAAGTGGTTAATTGAAATCAATAAACATATAACATGGTTACCGGTCTTGTCTGAGTTCTTAACAAAACATAAATCAACAAAGAGAAATTAATAACTAAGTAAATGCAAAAAGGGCATGGTGAAGACAAGTACACTGTGAAACAATGCACAATCAGTGACATAATAAGAGTCTACTCCTAAATAAGAGAGTCTAGTCACAGATCTTCACTGTGACATTTCCCCCTCCCTCTCCAGACACCGCCTATGGTGTCCTCGAAAGAAAGTCTGCAGTGTAATTTTGTGGCCCTGATCTGTACAGCACTTCAAAGTCAAACGGTTGCATGGCCAGAAACCACCTAGTAATGCGAGCATTTGTGTCTCTCATGCGGCCTAACCAGGCCAAAGCTCGGTGGTCAGTTTCCAACCGAAATTTACGTCCAAGCAAATAATACTTTAAAGAGTCCAAAGCCCACTTAACAGCAAGGCACTCCTTTTCAATAGTGGAATAATTTACCTCTCTTGGCAGGAGTTTCCTACTGATGTATACAACTGGCTTGAGTTGACCTTGTTCCTCTTGAAGAAGTACAGCACCGATGCCCTGTTGTGAGGCATCAGTCTGTACTGTGAACAGTTTCCCAAAATTAGGACTCTGAAGAACTGGTTCCTGGCATAGTGCATCCTTTAAGTCTTTAAAGGCCTTTTCGCAGTCCTCAGTCCATACTACATTGTTGGGCTGGCTCTTTTTTGTCAAGTTTGTTAGGGTTATTGCCCTGGCTGAGAAATTTGGAATAAATTTCCTATACCAGCCCACAAGTCCAAGAAAAGCTCTAACCTGTTTCTTTGTCACAGGCCGTCCTGCTCCTTTAACGGCCTCCACCTTCCCCACCTGAGGTCGGATGACCCCGTGACCCAGTACAAATCCAAGGTATTGGGTTTCTGGTTTGGCAAGGGCACATTTATCAGAGCGGATGGTTAGTCCTGCAGCCTTGATGCGTTTCAACACCCCCTCAAGGTGCTTCAGATGTTCTTCCCAGCTTTGGCTGAATATTATGATGTCGTCAAGGTAAGCTGCAGCATAGTCCTCTGTACCATGGAGGATTTTATCCATCATCCTTTGAAATGTTGCCGCGGCCCCATGGAGCCCGAAAGGAAGGACTCGGAACTGAAAGTGGCCAAAGGGGGTCCTGAAGGCAGTAAGCTCCTTACATGCTGGTTTCAGCGGTACCTGCCAGTATCCCTTGCAGAGATCCAGCGTACTCAGGTACTTCGCCCTTCCCAGCCTCTCCACCAGTTCATCCACCCTTGGCATTGGATAAGGATCAAATTTACTAACGCTGTTCAGCTTCCTGAAGTCTAAGCAGAACCGCAGAGTACCATCTTTTTTCGGCACCAGCACTATGGGACTGCTCCATTCACTTGATGATGGCTCAATAACCCCCAGTTGTTTCATGGTCTGTAATTCCTCTTTCATAACAGATAGTAGTTTCTCTGGGACACGATACACCGACTGACGGACAGGTTTAGGGTCCGTGAGGATGATAGAATGTTCAACCAAGTCTGTTCTGCCAGGAGTATCCATGAACAGCTGTTCAGGTATACAGTCCCATAGTTGATGTCGTTGCTCTTCACTCAGGTGCTGCAAATTCAATTTGCCGTCACTGCGAGAGGTCGGTATATACTGTTCTTCTACTTCTTCTTCACCCTCTATGGCTCTCACCAGCATAGCAATGTCATTGCTCTCTTCTGCTTGGCCTGGAGTCTGATGTGTATGCCATTTTTTCAGCATGTTCACATGAAATGTTTGTAGAGGCTGGTTTCTTGAGGGAATTTCGATCTGATAGGTCACTGGACCTACCTTCTTCTTTATCTGGTATGGGCCTTGCCATTTTGCTAACAGCTTATTGTCAGAGGTTGGAAGCAACAACAGGACTTCGTCCCCTGGTTCAAAGCTTCGAGATCTTGCCGTCTTGTCATACCAGTGTTTTTGCTGTGCTTGTGACCTTAACAGGTTTTCTCGTGCCAAGGCAGTACTCTGTTGAAGTTTCTCCCTCATTTTCATCACGTAGGTGAGGATGTTCGTTCTCTTTGGATTGTCTGTCGCCTCCCAGCTCTCTTTCAGGACATCTAGAGGACCTCTTACTTGGTAGGCGTATAGCAATTCAAATGGAGAGAATCCTGTAGAAGCCTGTGGTACTTCACGGTAGGCGAAAAGGAGGTACGGCAGCCATTTATCCCAGTCTTTGCCAGAGTCTGAAACAAACTTTTTTAACATATTCTTTAGAGTCTGATTGAATCTCTCAACAAGACCATCAGTCTGAGGGTGATATGGGGTCGTTCGTACTCTCCTAATGCCCAATAGCTGATAAACTTGTTGTAATGTATGACTCATAAAGTTAGTGCCCTGGTCTGTCAGAACCTCTTTTGGTATGCCTACTTGCGAAAAGAATTTCAACAAGGCTGAAGCTATCTGCTTAGCAGTAACCTCTCTCAAGGGATATGCTTCAGGGTATCTCGTGGCATAATCTGAGATTACTAGAATAAACCGGTTTCCTGCCTGGCTTCTCTCAACTGGTCCAACAACATCCACTCCTATTCTTTCAAAAGGTACATCAATCACAGGCAAAGGGATTAGTGGTGCATATGCTGGAGTCCGACCAGTAGAGAGTTGGCATTCAGGGCATTTTTGGCAATATTCTTTAATGTCTGTGTACATTCTGGGCCAATAAAATCTTTTAGAGATTCTCCAACCTGTCTTTGCGAACCCCAAATGACCTGACCATGGAATGGAATGACCTAACTGTAACACCTCACTTCTTTGTGCTTTAGGTACAACAAGTCGAAGATCTCCCTCTTTAGTCTGCTTATACAGGATTTCATGTTTCAACACAAAAGCATCTTCAAGTAATACATCAGAGTTTTTCTTCTGCTTAACCTGATCAAAACATGTGGCTAGGGTTGTGTCTTCCCTCTGCAACTGGGCTAAACCATTCGGAATCACAATGTCTGACTCACATAACTCAGGTTCAGCAATATCTTCGTTAGCCTGTTCTGAGGTGTTCATCAAGTCTGTTACCCAATCCCTACGCTGTTGCAACCTGTTGTCTTCTGTTGGTCCTGACTCAGTCTCAATATCAGCTGAACAAAAAGGCAAGGTTTGTAAGGGATCATTTGGGTCTTGGTTGAATGTTGTTTGCACTGCCTGCTTTGACTGAGCCCTTGTCACTACCCCACACCATTCTGTGTCCTGCAACAATTCAGTCAACACTGGCATATCCGTGCCAAGTAGGATGGGATAGGGAAGAGTCTCCGCAATTCCAACCTTCATCAGATAAGACTGATTCAATACTTCAATATACACTTCCGCAGTAGGCAGTGGAGTGTTGTCCCCATGTACACAACAAACAGTAACAGTCTCTGTGTCACTCCAGTCTTGTCTGGGAACATATCTGCTCTGTACTAGTGTATATGTACAACCAGTATCTACCAAGGCTAAAACTGGCCTACCATTTAACAAGACAGACCTAATCGGCTGTGAGTTGCATTTCATGGGGGATGACTGAACTGAGTGAGGAACATAACAAAGGCTTGCCTTTTTGGGTTTCTTCAAGGGGCAAAGAGGTCTTGTATGCCCTGGTTGACCACAATGATAACAGACCACATCCTCCTTAACTACATTCTGCAAAGTTACCTGCGGAGTAGTGGTTTTACTTTGTGTGAGTCTTAGGATTCTATCTTGAGAGTTTGAACCGCCCCCAAATCCCTCAGACTTACCTCTGGCCAAAGGGAGGATTCCTGCATAGCGGAAGTTTCCTGCTCCTTTCCGGGCTGTGATATATGCCTCTGCGAGTTTGGCAGCCTCAGCAGCCTCGTTGGATCGCGCTCCTTGACCCAAGTCCTCAAGTCTGGATACAAGACTCGTAGGAACTGCTCCAGAACCAGGGCCTCCATAATATCCTCTTTAGTGCTGCTGGAGTAGCACACCCACTTGCAAAAGAGGTCCTTCAGTCTGATGTACAGCTCCTGTGGCGACTCATCGGCAGGGGTATTTAGGTTACGGAACCTCAGCCTATAAGTCTCTGTATTGATTTCATACTTTTTCAATATTGCTCCCTTAACAACCTCATAGTCTTGTGTATGTAAAGGGTCCATTGCAACAAACGCAGATCTGGCCTTACCAGTTAGCAACGGTATAAGGTGAATGGCCCAGTCTTCTTTAGGCCACTGGTACACCTCTGCCAGTCTCTCAAATGTCAGCAAATAGTGCTCAATATCATCAGAGTCCTCCAGTCTCGCAAGCCGTGGCTCACGGTCTCTCACCCTTGGTGCTGGTCTGTCGGAAACTGCCCCATGACTGATATGTTCCATGTCAAGTTGCATTTGCGTGACATGGTGACTGAGTACTTTAACATTTTGTTCTCGGCGGACTGTCTCTCTCTCTTGACGTTCGTCTCGATCCTTTTGATATTCCATAAAGGACTTGAACATCTGTGCCAGAGCAGTAACAGCCGTATCAGCTCCAGCCCCAGAAATCATTGTAGACTGCCCTCCTTCATCTGGATCCTCCTCGACTTCACTCTGGTCCCCATCTGGCCTTGTGCTTTGATCAGTCTGTTTCCTTGTCTTTGGTGGCATTGCGAAAAACAAGAATGACCACGTCACCTCAGCGGTACAAAAACTTCTGACACCAACTGTAACAGAGACAGGGGTGCCACAATGAGGCCACAACAGTAGCAGCACCACTGCTCTGAATGTACCGGCAGATGGAGGCGAAAAAAAATGAAGTGACGTGCTGATGAGGTCAAAAGTTCAGTCTTTAATCTAATACCTGCAACTGGTATTTACAATGAAGATCCAAAAAAGAAAGTAAAAATTAAACAAACAAATAACATAAACTGTTCACGGTTATCTGCTAACATCATTTAGCTATACCAAAAAATTGGCCCAAAATCAGAGCAATAACCTCCAACCACTCACTCTAAGAGCCTATCCCCCCTTTACCACACTTAGGCGCCTTCTTAAAAAGGCTAAACCCCTCCTACTTGGATTAATCCATTTGTTAATTAAAGATAATAAAGAAATCTAAAGACAAAATCAAAATATATTTAACATTAACAAAGAGATACACAATTAGAATAATATAAAAATTGACAACAAAACAACTATTAATTATTAATGTCGAACAAAATTTAACAAAGAATCACACAGAAGTCCAATCTCCCCCTCACACATGACAACAATTAACTGTGCCTACTGTCGGCGGGAAAAAGGCATTCAAAATGGTGGCAATTACGGTGACCGGGTTTTGTCCGTTTGGTGAGGTAAAATGTTCCTGTACGTAAGTATGACAATTTTATTATTATGTAAGTGGTTAATTGAAATCAATAAACATATAACATGGTTACCGGTCTTGTCTGAGTTCTTAACAAAACATAAATCAACAAAGAGAAATTAATAACTAAGTAAATGCAAAAAGGGCATGGTGAAGACAAGTACACTGTGAAACAATGCACAATCAGTGACATAATAAGAGTCTACTCCTAAATAAGAGAGTCTAGTCACAGATCTTCACTGTGACAGTTGATTTGAAATATTCAGTCACCCTCATATTTAACAAATGCAGATCTTTTGCAAGGAAACCCCCTGTACTTTTGGTTTTAAGTGAAGACTCGCAGTTCAAACGAGACAAACACGCAATTTGGTTAAATGATTTTTAAATATAATCTTATATATGTTTTTAAAAATGCATATTTATATTTACTTTGCGTGTAATATTAAATTGCGCCGGTCAAAATGTGTGTGTGTGTGTGTGTGTGCGTGCGTGCAGCCAGCCAACCAACCATCATGGCAGACATCAGACATGTTTAGTGGACCGAAAACAAAGTAAGAACCATATAGCCAGTTATCTATTAAAAAATAAACTGAAAATAAAGAATGTCAACCAAAATAATTGTAATACACTAATACAGAAAAATAGCATTATCGTTAGGCCGCAGAGCAGAAGCCAAGTAGCACACAAACAGATGGTGACAGACAGGGAGTCTTAGAAAAGTTAAAAAAATTACAACATCATGAAAGATTCTCTATCTCAACTTAAAATGATTTGATGTGTGAGTGTTGGGCAATTTACTCAATAATTTACTTTTTACTTACTAATTCTTTATGAAAGCAATTGCTTATTGCTTTTTCCATACAGTTACCACACAATACACATATTAAAGAGAAAAATATTAGTTATTTTCCAATTTCATGAAATTAAATCACTTAAAGGCCTCCTTCTGTTAGAAAAACAGTAACATAATGTTCCGTTTACTTTGCTTTGGATGCTGCAAATCACGAATAAAGAACAGCTATTAACCAAACAGAATTGAAGAGCTATGTTGTCAGGGGCTATATGCCCCTGGTAGGGTCTCCCAAGGCAAACAGGTCCTAGGCGACAGGTCAGACTAAGAGCGGTTCAAAAACCCTTATGATGCCAATTAATTGGAGGACCGTGACGTCGCCCGGCATGGCGCAGCCGGGGCCCCACCCTGGAGCCAGGCCCGGGGTTTGGGCTTGTATGCGAGCGCCTGGTGGTCGGGCCCCCAATGGGGTCCGGCTGGGCTTAGCCCGAAGGAACAATGTGGGGCCAACCTCCCGTGGACCCACCACCTGCAGGAGGGACTGTAAGGGGCCGGTGCTTAGTGGATCGGATGGCAGTCGAAGGCGGGGTCCTCGACAACCCGATCCCTGGACATGGAATCTAGCTCTAGGGACATGGAATGTCACCTCTCGGGCGGGAAAGGAGCCTGAGATTGTGCGCGAGGTTCAGAGATTCCAACTAGAGGTAGTTGGGATCACCTCTACGCACAGCTTGGGCTCTGGAACCACACTCCTCGAGAGAGGAAGGACTCTTCACCACTCTGGAGTTGCCCATGGTGAGAGGCGGCGGGCTGGTGTGGGTTTGCTTATAGCCCCCCAGCTCAGCCGCCATGTGTTGGAGTTTACCCCGGTGAACGAGAGGGTCGCTTCCCTGCGTCTTCGGGTCGGGGATAGGTCTCTCACTGTCGTGTGCGTCTATGGGCTAAACGGCAGTGTAGAGTACCCGGCCTTCTTGGAGACTGTGGGAGGGGTGCTGGAAAGCACTCCAACTGGGGACTCCATCGTTCTGCTGGGGGACTTCAACGCCTACGTGGGCAACGACAGTGAGACCTGGAGGGGCGTGATAGGGAGGAATGGCCCCCCTGATCTGAACCCGAGTGGTGTTCTGTTATTGGACTTCTGTGCTAGTTACAGCTTGTCCATAACGAACACCATGTTCAGTCATAAGGGTATCCAAAAGTGCACGTGGCACCAGGACACCCTTGGCCGGAGGTTGATGATCGACTTTGTGGTTGTTTCATCCGGCCTTATGTCTTGTACTGCTACCTATGACCGATGCCTGTATAATGTACAATTATGTTAATAAACCAGTATCTTACTGGTATTTTTTTTATTTTCTTTTTAGGTCTATTTTACTAGCACATTTACTTCAGTTTGATAAAGTAAACAATATATTCTGTGGTCAAATTTAAAAAAAATTAAGGGGGATAGTGTGGTAAAATGTGAGTGTATTATAACTTGTTCAATTCAACCAGACTTTTATTATAACTTGGCGCAGCAAAGAGTGTTTGTTTAAGTTAACCGCATTTTTATTTTGACGTATCTCCGCAAATGGTTTTTGTTTATGTGTTTGTGTCCTCTTGCAGTGAAACGCTGCCTCTGAAACCTTCACAAGCACAATGTGTTCAGGTTCAGTTCACGCAACCACACCACTCTTTCACACACAGTCATGCAAAACAAGCAGAATACATATTTAAACAGTATCTGAATATTTTGTTAGCTGTTACGTTAGCTGTTCAGCGCTAATTTCTTGTTAGGAAATAGTACATTTGCCAGATTCCTGGATTCCTCGATTCCGTCCGTGTTTTCCACATTGCGGAAATCAAAGGGCTTTATGTATATCACGTGAGGAATCGGTCATTAGTATCGGTTTGTCATTGCGAGTACGAGTACATGAGCTTGGTATCGGGCCGATACCGATACTGGTATCGGTCCATCCCTATTTGCATTACTCATTACTTCACTGTTACTTAAAACTAATCACATTCTGGTCGCATTCATGGTCACCTTTTTGCTTGTCGCATTACTTTTTTTTTAGGAGCCAGTGTCAAAGAAAGTGCCAGGGAGTGAGAAAGAAAAAGAAGAAGACACAAGATTAGGCAGGGAAGAGAGTGAGAGCCAGTGTGAGATTTATAACAAGCCAAATCAGCCTGACCCAAGAGTCAATCCAAACCAGCAACTTTAAAATAAGACATCAGGTTTCAGAGCAGCACTCTAGCGAAACACAGGGATCAAGCTTTAGTCTCAACTGATTTTCGAAAATTGGTAAAGAGCCGTTGACAAAATTTCAACTCACAAGCTGAGTCAAAGTAGCGATATCAACCTATGTTTCAAAAGAGACCCACAAGCGGCGCTTCGCTAAAGATAGGTGCCTAGTCTATTTTTGCCGAACTGGAGCAAGACCAAGCAATCACTCCGGCCTGTAATGAAAACCTGTTCCACGCTCCGACTATATTTTGCACGCTCCGCTCCCCGCTCGCTCACATGCTCTGCAGTCTTAGAATAAAGCTGCAAACATGGCTGGCCAAAGCAAAGAAGTTCTGGCAGTGCACCGAGAGAAGCAGCCTTTTGCTTTGTATGTCCACTGGTGTCCTCATTTTATTAATCTTGTGACTCAGAGAGACTGTGGCTCATCCCCTGTTCTGTATGATGCACTGAATTTGGGACTCTTTACCACTAATCTGGAAAATACAAAACCATTTATATGAGAAAAATTGTCCAGTCTGAAGCTGGGAGCCGCTGAGTGGCTTCAGAGGATGGGGCCCGTCCAGGCATTCATAAGACAGTATGAAGAGGTATTGCTTAGTCTAAAAGACATGTCTGCGTCTGGCTTCTTTGACACCTGTCAAAGGTGGAATGCTTTCAGAAGAATCAGACTTTGGTTTGTCTTCTTCCAGCCTCTGAAGCCCTCAAAGAACTAGAGTCCCTCCACCAATCCCTTCAGAGGAATACTGTAAATGTCACAGGGATGCTTGCAGCAGTTGACTGTGCAAAAAACAGTTAAGGCGAAAAGGTCTGGTGAAAACTACCATCGGATTTATACAACGACATGATCACGGACCATCCAGATGCCGCATATCCGGAGACATCCTCAGCGTTACACAGGAAATGCAGCAGTGTTCACGCCACTGTCCACTGAAGAGTACTATAGAGTGAAATAATTTAAAGTATTAGGTACTGTTGATGTAAAGTTAGCCGAGTGCTTTGACCTGACCAGCTTTGATTCCCTTAACAAATTTGAAAGGGTGCTAGTCTAGGGAAAGGAGGAAGAAGATATTGCCAGTCTTTCCCCAAAAATTAACTGCCATTCCTTGGAGGTATAGCTGGCAAAGTTTAAATTACAGTATCAATCCAACACCATCACCGATGCAGTAAACAGTCTCAGAGCTATGCTAGCAGAAGTCAAACACTCTTCACACAAGCTTTTGGTTAGACTTCTTCTTGTGGTGCCGTGCTTCTCAGCTGAAGCTGAACGGCAATTTAGTGCCTTAAGAACTACATACGTCAGGATACGGAAAAAAAGACATTTAAAAAAGACTTTAAACAATATAGTTTTATCTAACCTATTTCTATGCCAGGTATGTGGTAGCCTAATGCAAACACTACAGCTCAATGGGCAAGGCAAAAGACAGTAGATATTAACAAGATGCGCCACTGCCAAGAAGAAGAAGTGCAACCTTAATGTGGCCGCTTAAAAAAGATGATTTTAGTGCAATTTAAACTTGACAAAACAAAGTTAGGGTACAGTTCATTTCAGGTTTAATTATTGATAGGAAATGTGATATTTAATCGAGATTTTTGTGAGTGATTTTGGAAATATCTGCCTGATGTCTTGCTATGAAAAACATCTGTGGCGGCACATTAAACTGATTTTGGCACAGCGCTGTAGACTTTTGCTCTGAATGTGCACGTGAACGTGCTGCTATCTTATGCAGTGTTAAACAGATGAAATACTTTGTAGATTTGCCAAATTCTGGCATTATTACTTTGGAAAATGGCCAGCCTGCGTCTGTTCGTCAGCATATAACAGCAAAATGCATCTCATGTCTAGCGGCGAAGCAAGGCTACACACAACATAACCATGTGCTTTTTTACTGACCAACTGTGTTTGTGCTTATATGTGCAAACAGTCGATGACTTTGCACGGCTGACTTGTGAATGAAATTCTAAAACCTGTCAGTGAACTGAATGTGCTGCTTCCCCCTTCGCTCACTCACAGATGCCATTAACCAAGAGAGACGATCATTGCGCCGGGAAATCAAGACTTCACACGCTAGCGGAGCAGTACTGACGACAGTTTCCCACTGAATGAAAGCAACGTTTTTTCCAAAAAGATAATCGGATTGTTGTAATACACATCTTCTAAATAAAAGTGGCTAAAGAGGTCAGAAAAGTTACTAAAAATCAAGTGAAAGAATTACAAATTTAGCAACAATGGCTGGACAATTTAGATATAAATGGAAAACATTGCGACGCTGTAGTTGTGGTAGTGAGGATTTTGGCATGACGGCATGATACAGTTATCGGTCAAAATACATCATAGGTCGATTTATTTTTGGCCAATGAATCACAGTTAAAATACAAGTGTAGAGAATCAGAAAGAATGAATGTAACCTTTGTGGCCCTTTAATCAAAATGTTAAACGTTAGCCCCATCTACTGTATCAATTACATTACAGTATACATTACAGTATATTATTTGTCGAATCAAAGTCAGGTATAGTTCAACCTAATGTATTGACAGTTCTTATAAAAAACAGTTGCTTGCATCAAATTCAAACCACGGATGTTTAAGATAAGGTTAAAGACGCATGTTTTTGTGAACACCTGACCCAGTAATGCTAGCACTTATTTCTATTTCTGTTCCATTCTATAAAATTAAGAATGCTAAGAATTGGGTTCTTCATTCTTCAATAGTCATTGGTCAACAATGTGCACATAACTTGATCATACCTAGATTTTTTCAACAGCAGGGTTCATTTCACATAATTAAATATTTTAACATTTCTCTTATCTGCTTGCCATTTGTCTTACACTGTGTTTTTACAGCAGATGTGACATTGTCTCCAACATTTAAAACACAACAGTTACAAGAACCGATTATAGCTTGTCAGGTTTTCTTATCAATGCTGGTGTTGACAGTAACTCTAAATAACATGGAAAAGAAAGCATGTCTAATGTGTTTATGTAAGGTTAAGATAAAGCTCAGAAAACAAATGATTTTGATCACTGTGCAATGTACCTGCAGGTCAGCAATGGTCTTGCCAAATGCTTTCCTCTGCATCACGTAGTTCTTCGTCTCCTCAAACATGAACTCACAGCTGGCAAGAGCCATGACTGCTATAATAAGACGCTCCTGCGCAAGTAGATAGAGAGAGAGAGAGAACAACAAAATAAGAGATGTTTAAGAAACATTGTGTGATTTGCAAACCTAACTAAATCAAGGTTTATTTAATGTTACATCAAACTTTCAACCCTGTTTAAATTTTTTAAATTTAAACAGGTTACAATTAAACCACAATTATAAACCACAGTTGAGGACTAGTGCTGCTTTGAGCCTACATTCAGTTTGAGTAAAATACTCAAGTACTGTCCTTTTCAAATAGTCTTTTTACTCAAGTCGTTTTGCAATTCGTGACTTGATACTTGTAACAGAGTAATATTCACTGCAAGGTATCTGTACTTTGATCAAGTATGGTTTTCAGGTGCTCTTTACACCTCTGATTAACAATGGCTTTAGCCTCCTGAGTTCAACACACGAATCGATCAGAAGACTTTATTCAAACCTAATGGAGGCCTGCTAGTGTGGGAAAGTGTGCATGTGTAAATGTCAATCTTTGTTTGAGATCAACATTTTTTTCATACTATAATGAGGACGCGATGCCCATATATACTATGGCGAAGGATAGAACATGGTTTCTCGTTAGACCGGTTCCAAGGTGTCCACATCAAAAAGGTCACCACTTCCTGAGAAACACACCTTTTTACTGTCAGGCATGCATCTTAAACTCGTAGACTAATCTTTGATGAATTGATGTTTGAAATTGGCAAGAAACATTTACCTGTCAGAATTTGTTCTGCATCATTCTGAGTTTATCAACTCTAGTAGATCACACTATATCGTTTGTTACCGCTAATCATCATTCAGGTTAGTGACGGACTAAAATCCTGTATAAGGTGGATCTTTCTACTTACATAGATAGCCAGTTTTGCTTGGCCTAGAACAAAATTCAGAAATTGACAAATAAATCTTTTCTTCATTCAAATTTAAAACCAAAAATATATAACACCATATAAAAGGATTCATTACAATTTCTGAAAATGCTACCCAAATACAAGAATAGAGGTTCCAATCTAGTACAGTTGACAAGTGCATGAAATATAGTTTCTCTCTCAGTACAAAAAGGACAACCCGCATCAATCTCAGGATTTATGATTGAAATAAAAGCATTGACAGCTACAGCACCATGAAGGACTCTCCACTGTAAATCACCAGTTTTTTTAATCAACGGTGGTTTATATAATGCTCTCCACTCAGGCTTTTTATCCATATTCAACTTAAAATACCCACGCCAAGGAGTATACATTTTCTTATTTAATTTTTTTTTGTTAAAATTGATAACACAACACTTGTATAAAACCTTCCCAGTGCTCAAAAAGAAGTCTAAACACATGGATTCAAAACTTTCGAGAAAGTCTCCGGAAGCTCCTTCCAAATTCAAAGAAAAACACAAACAAGGAAAGGAGTCTTTAGGATTTGGGTTGCAGAGGCCGTAACTGTACTCGGTCAACAAAGTCCTTTTTGTTGCATTAAGAGTTGACGACCATTTTACTAATAACTGTGCAACCAGACGAATTGATCTAAAATCAAAGCGTTGCGCCGTTGCCTCCTCATTCCTAAAATCACGTCCAGCTATTTCCAATAACTTTCCCAAGCTGGTGACTTTACTGTCAATGAGTGTCCTGGGAAAAGTCCACTTGCAGACACATCCCGACGTGATCCATGAATTAAAGGCTCTTCCAGTAGCCAATGAAGTGACGGTGTGCCCTCTGCTTCTTTAATAAAGAAAAGACTCCAAACCTTAAAAATGTTTCTGTACAACACTGGTAGGCTAGAAGTGTTCAGTTTCAATGAGTCCATAAGAAAGAGAGTCTTATCCAGTCCCAAACTCTCAAGATTAAGCAAAATCTCATATGCAACAGCACACCATTTAAGGTCAACTGAACCAATTAACAGTTTCTGTACAAACTGCAACCGAAAGGCTGCTATCCTAATTTGAAGATGGATTAATTCATGTCCACCCTCTTCTTTTGGCAGGAACAACACATTCTGTGGGACCCAATGCAATTTATCCCAAAACAAATCTACCAGAATAGCCTGTATTTTAGTTAACAGTTGTACGGGAGGGTCAACACACCTGTGCCACAATGGGGATGCAACCAAATTATTAATAATTAACACACGACCTCTGCATGACATCTTTGGCACTAAACATTTCCAATTATTCAGACGACCTTTTAATTTTTCAATGACCCCTTCCCAATTTTTTTGTACTAAACTCATCACCCAAAAACACCAAATTTTCCCTAAATTAAACCTCCAGGAAGTTCTGGCTTTCCAAGTGCCCACTTACCTAACAATAACGTTTCACTTTTACTCCAGTTTACCCTCGCAGAAGATAGACCATTGAAAGTTTTAAGTATTCTTGATAAGACCTGAATATCACTTTGCCTGTTAATCATAACTATTATATCGTCAGCATAAGCTGACACTATAAGATTCTTTTCGCAATTTGGCAAGCATATACCATCCAGTTTGGCTCTTTTTTTGCTGTAGCATTGGTTCTATTGCCAAAGAATAAAGCATACCAGACAGCGAACACCCCTGCCTATCACCTCTGTGAACACTAAAAGGAGCACATAAACCACCGTTCACCTTAAGAATACTCTCCACGTCACTATAAAGAACTTTAATACAATTAATAAAATTGTGACAAAACCCAAAACCATCTAGAACCCTCCACAAATAGCAGTGCTCAACACGATCAAAGGCTTTCTCTTGATCTAGAGAAATTAACCCACAATCTAAATTTAACAACTTGGAGACATCCAAAACATCACGTACCAGAGAGACATTATTGATGTAAAAGTCAACTGGCAGACCATCAATTCCCGGTGCCTTTCCAGACTCCATTCCTTGCAGAGCCTTATACAGCTCCTCTGTGCTCAAAGCACCCGAGATTTCAGCGTTGGCTTCCTCTGATACCTGGGGTAAGTCATCAAAAAACTCACTATCACCCCTGTACCCGGGCCAAAGTTCACTCTTATACAAGTTCTTATAAAACGTAACTGCTCTCTTGCGAATGTCAGCAGGGTTTGTTAATAAACCTCCAGATTCAGAGCGCAAGGCATGGATGGCCCTGCTCTGACCATTTTTCTTCTCCAAACTGAAGAAGAACTTGGATGGAGCATCCATCTGGTCCACACTCTGGAACCGAGGCCTGAACAGAGCCCCCTGTGCTTTACTACCCAGCAAATCAGCCAACAGTGCCTTTTTTACTTAAAAGAGAGTCTACATAACTTTGGGCACCAGTTGCCAATTCTTGAAGCTTTAGAATGTCAGTCTCCAAGGTGCCCCTCCTAAAAGTTATCTCCCTAGTGACGTTTCGAGTATATTGAAAACAAAATTGTTTTATTTGGGATTTCCCAAAGTCCCACCACTGTCGTAGAGATTTAAAAGTCCCCTTTGTGGTTTTGAACTCATCCCAAAACAACTTAAACATATTCTTAAAATATTTATCACCTAACAAATTGGTGTTTAGCTGACAGTACGCACTCCTTGGTTTAATAGAATTTAGAAATACAGAACACTGCACCAT